>NW_024412079.1:267500-305000 GCF_016920715.1 Anopheles arabiensis | reverse complement strand
TCCGTAGACCCGTGATGTACTGCTCCAGGGAACGTTTTGATAGGGTGGAAGCTCAAAATCATAGGTTAAAATCATCGGCAGAGCCCACCAGACACCACTTTTGCTTCATTAGTTCGGACTATGGGCATACGACGATTTTTATCGCGGAGGGACGTATGACCCAAACGGGGGCTTAATGACCCACTGCCACTGCAAACCATGCTCCTACGACTAAATAGAGGTAAAAACTACGATTTGGTGCAATCTTCATGTTTGACCTCGTAGCAAGGTACCCTCCCTATAGTAGGCAATGAACAAATGATCATAATCCCAGGAGGGCAAAAATGGGAACCCGAAAGGAAAGCGCTGTTGGCGCGCCTAAGCTACTGGCCCGTAGAGTAAAATGGTACCCCCAACAAAGTTGTCGATTGACATTCTGATTGCACTTTTCATCATCTAGGGTGCGTTCCTTACACGTTTTGAGGTGTTTTAGCGAAAAACATGTTTTGAGCCACACGAGCTCTCCGGCCCGTTCGGTGCACATTTTTGAAAAAAGCTAGGAGCTGCCCCTAGGTTCGGGGTGTCACAAAATATTGAAAAGTGGTCAAAAAACCGCTATCCAGAATCGGATGTAGAATCATTAGACGAACTTAAAATTGTTCCACGACCAATGTCTGCGACGTTTAGTATTCAAGATATGGCCCGCCCTAGGTCTGACCTGGCATTTTCGTGAAAATTTAAAGCATGGCCATAGGGACGGGTGAAATTGCTATTTTGAAGCAAAAAACCACCTCACTTTAAATGGCCATAACTTTTCAAAAACAAGAGCTAGGGTGCGTTCCTTACACGTTTTGAGGTGTTTTAGCGAAAAACATGTTTTGAGCCACACGAGCTCTCCGGCCCGTTCGGTGCACATTTTTGAAAAAAGCTAGGGAGCTGCCCCTAGGTTCGGGGTGTCACAAAATATTGAAAAGTGGTCAAAAAACCGCTATCCAGAATCGGATGTAGAATCATTAGACGAACTTAAAATTGTTCCACGACCAATGTCTGCGACGTTTAGTATTCAAGATATGGCCCGCCCTAGGTCTGACCTGGCATTTTCGTGAAAATTTAAAGCATGGCCATAGGGACGGGTGAAATTGCTATTTTGAAGCAAAAAACCACCTCACTTTAAATGGCCATAACTTTTCAAAAACAAGAGCTAGGGTGCGTTCTTTACACGTTTTGAGGTGTTTTAGCGAAAAACATGTTTTGAGCCACACGAGCTCTCCGGCCCGTTCGGTGCACATTTTTGAAAAAAGCTAGGGAGCTGCCCCTAGGTTCGGGGTGTCACAAAATATTGAAAAGTGGTCAAAAAACCGCTATCCAGAATCGGATGTAGAATCATTAGACGAACTTAAAATTGTTCCACGACCAATGTCTGCGACGTTTAGTATTCAAGATATGGCCCGCCCTAGGTCTGACCTGGCATTTTCGTGAAAATTTAAAGCATGGCCATAGGGACGGGTAAAATAGCTATTTTGAAGCAAAAACCCGTCTGACTTTAAATGGCCATAACTTTTGAAAAACAAGAGCTAGGGTGCGTTCCTTACACGTTTTGAGGTGTTTTAGCGAAAAACATGTTTTGAGCCACACGAGCTCTCCGGCCCGTTCGGTGCACATTTTTTGAAAAAAAGCTAGGGAGCTGCCCCTAGGTTCGGGGTGTCACAAAATATTGAAAAGTGGTCAAAAACCGCTATCCAGAATCGGATGTAGAATCATTAGACGAACTTAAAATTGTTCTACGACCAATGTCTGCGACGTTTAGTATTCAAGATATGGCCCGCCCTAGGTCTGACCTGGCATTTTCGTGAAAATTTAAAGCATGGCCATAGGGACGGGTAAAATAGCTATTTTGAAGCAAAAACCCGTCTGACTTTAAATGGCCATAACTTTTGAAAAACAAGAGCTAGGGTGCGTTCCTTACACGTTTTGAGGTGTTTTGGCGAAAAACATGTTTTGAGCCACACGAGCTCTCCGGCCCGTTCGGTGCACATTTTTGAAAAAAGCTAGGAGCTGCCCCTAGGTTCGGGGTGTCACAAAATATTGAAAAGTGGTCAAAAACCGCTATCCAGAATCGGATGTAGAATCATTAGACGAACTTAAAATTGTTCTACGACCAATGTCTGCGACGTTTAGTATTCAAGATATGGCCCGCCCTAGGTCTGACCTGGCATTTTCGTGAAAATTTAAAGCATGGCCATAGGGACGGGTGAAATTGCTATTTTGAAGCAAAAAACCACCTCACTTTAAATGGCCATAACTTTTCAAAAACAAGAGCTAGGGTGCGTTCTTTACACGTTTTGAGGTGTTTTAGCGAAAAACATGTTTTGAGCCACACGAGCTCTCCGGCCCGTTCGGTGCACATTTTTGAAAAAAGCTAGGGAGCTGCCCCTAGGTTCGGGGTGTCACAAAATATTGAAAAGTGGTCAAAAAACCGCTATCCAGAATCGGATGTAGAATCATTAGACGAACTTAAAATTGTTCCACGACCAATGTCTGCGACGTTTAGTATTCAAGATATGGCCCGCCCTAGGTCTGACCTGGCATTTTCGTGAAAATTTAAAGCATGGCCATAGGGACGGGTAAAATAGCTATTTTGAAGCAAAAACCCGTCTGACTTTAAATGGCCATAACTTTTGAAAAACAAGAGCTAGGGTGCGTTCCTTACACGTTTTGAGGTGTTTTAGCGAAAAACATGTTTTGAGCCACACGAGCTCTCCGGCCCGTTCGGTGCACATTTTTGAAAAAAGCTAGGGAGCTGCCCCTAGGTTCGGGGTGTCACAAAATATTGAAAAGTGGTCAAAAAACCGCTATCCAGAATCGGATGTAGAATCATTAGACGAACTTAAAATTGTTCTACGACCAATGTCTGCGACGTTTAGTATTCAAGATATGGCCCGCCCTAGGTCTGACCTGGCATTTTCGTGAAAATTTAAAGCATGGCCATAGGGACGGGTGAAATTGCTATTTTGAAGCAAAAAACCACCTCACTTTAAATGGCCATAACTTTTCAAAAACAAGAGCTAGGGTGCGTTCCTTACACGTTTTGAGGTGTTTTAGCGAAAAACATGTTTTGAGCCACACGAGCTCTCCGGCCCGTTCGGTGCACATTTTTGAAAAAAGCTAGGGAGCTGCCCCTAGGTTCGGGGTGTCACAAAATATTGAAAAGTGGTCAAAAAACCGCTATCCAGAATCGGATGTAGAATCATTAGACGAACTTAAAATTGTTCCACGACCAATGTCTGCGACGTTTAGTATTCAAGATATGGCCCGCCCTAGGTCTGACCTGGCATTTTCGTGAAAATTTAAAGCATGGCCATAGGGACGGGTGAAATTGCTATTTTGAAGCAAAAACCACCTCACTTTAAATGGCCATAACTTTTCAAAAACAAGAGCTAGGGTGCGTTCTTTACACGTTTTGAGGTGTTTTAGCGAAAAACATGTTTTGAGCCACACGAGCTCTCCGGCCCGTTCGGTGCACATTTTTGAAAAAAGCTAGGGAGCTGCCCTAGGTTCGGGGTGTCACAAAATATTGAAAAGTGGTCAAAAAACCGCTATCCAGAATCGGATGTAGAATCATTAGACGAACTTAAAATTGTTCCACGACCAATGTCTGCGACGTTTAGTATTCAAGATATGGCCCGCCCTAGGTCTGACCTGGCATTTTCGTGAAAATTTAAAGCATGGCCATAGGGACGGGTAAAATAGCTATTTTGAAGCAAAAACCCGTCTGACTTTAAATGGCCATAACTTTTGAAAAACAAGAGCTAGGGTGCGTTCCTTACACGTTTTGAGGTGTTTTAGCGAAAAACATGTTTTGAGCCACACGAGCTCTCCGGCCCGTTCGGTGCACATTTTTGAAAAAAGCTAGGGAGCTGCCCCTAGGTTCGGGGTGTCACAAAATATTGAAAAGTGGTCAAAAACCGCTATCCAGAATCGGATGTAGAATCATTAGACGAACTTAAAATTGTTCTACGACCAATGTCTGCGACGTTTAGTATTCAAGATATGGCCCGCCCTAGGTCTGACCTGGCATTTTCGTGAAAATTTAAAGCATGGCCATAGGGACGGGTAAAATAGCTATTTTGAAGCAAAAACCCGTCTGACTTTAAATGGCCATAACTTTTGAAAAACAAGAGCTAGGGTGCGTTCCTTACACGTTTTGAGGTGTTTTAGCGAAAAACATGTTTTGAGCCACACGAGCTCTCCGGCCCGTTCGGTGCACATTTTTGAAAAAAGCTAGGGAGCTGCCCCTAGGTTCGGGGTGTCACAAAATATTGAAAAGTGGTCAAAAACCGCTATCCAGAATCGGATGTAGAATCATTAGACGAACTTAAAATTGTTCTACGACCAATGTCTGCGACGTTTAGTATTCAAGATATGGCCCGCCCTAGGTCTGACCTGGCATTTTCGTGAAAATTTAAAGCATGGCCATAGGGACGGGTGAAATTGCTATTTTGAAGCAAAAACCACCTCACTTTAAATGGCCATAACTTTTCAAAAACAAGAGCTAGGGTGCGTTCTTTACACGTTTTGAGGTGTTTTAGCGAAAAACATGTTTTGAGCCACACGAGCTCTCCGGCCCGTTCGGTGCACATTTTTGAAAAAAGCTAGGGAGCTGCCCCTAGGTTCGGGGTGTCACAAAATATTGAAAAGTGGTCAAAAAACCGCTATCCAGAATCGGATGTAGAATCATTAGACGAACTTAAAATTGTTCCACGACCAATGTCTGCGACGTTTAGTATTCAAGATATGGCCCGCCCTAGGTCTGACCTGGCATTTTCGTGAAAATTTAAAGCATGGCCATAGGGACGGGTAAAATAGCTATTTTGAAGCAAAAACCCGTCTGACTTTAAATGGCCATAACTTTTGAAAAACAAGAGCTAGGGTGCGTTCCTTACACGTTTTGAGGTGTTTTAGCGAAAAACATGTTTTGAGCCACACGAGCTCTCCGGCCCGTTCGGTGCACATTTTTGAAAAAAGCTAGGGAGCTGCCCCTAGGTTCGGGGTGTCACAAAATATTGAAAAGTGGTCAAAAACCGCTATCCAGAATCGGATGTAGAATCATTAGACGAACTTAAAATTGTTCTACGACCAATGTCTGCGACGTTTAGTATTCAAGATATGGCCCGCCCTAGGTCTGACCTGGCATTTTCGTGAAAATTTAAAGCATGGCCATAGGGACGGGTAAAATAGCTATTTTGAAGCAAAAACCCGTCTGACTTTAAATGGCCATAACTTTTGAAAAACAAGAGCTAGGGTGCGTTCCTTACACGTTTTGAGGTGTTTTAGCGAAAAACATGTTTTGAGCCACACGAGCTCTCCGGCCCGTTCGGTGCACATTTTTGAAAAAAAGCTAGGGAGCTGCCCCTAGGTTCGGGGTGTCACAAAATATTGAAAAGTGGTCAAAAAACCGCTATCCAGAATCGGATGTAGAATCATTAGACGAACTTAAAATTGTTCCACGACCAATGTCTGCGACGTTTAGTATTCAAGATATGGCCCGCCCTAGGTCTGACCTGGCATTTTCGTGAAAATTTAAAGCATGGCCATAGGGACGGGTGAAATTGCTATTTTGAAGCAAAAACCACCTCACTTTAAATGGCCATAACTTTTCAAAAACAAGAGCTAGGGTGCGTTCCTTACACGTTTTGAGGTGTTTTAGCGAAAAACATGTTTTGAGCCACACGAGCTCTCCGGCCCGTTCGGTGCACATTTTTGAAAAAAGCTAGGGAGCTGCCCCTAGGTTCGGGGTGTCACAAAATATTGAAAAGTGGTCAAAAAACCGCTATCCAGAATCGGATGTAGAATCATTAGACGAACTTAAAATTGTTCCACGACCAATGTCTGCGACGTTTAGTATTCAAGATATGGCCCGCCCTAGGTCTGACCTGGCATTTTCGTGAAAATTTAAAGCATGGCCATAGGGACGGGTGAAATTGCTATTTTGAAGCAAAAAACCACCTCACTTTAAATGGCCATAACTTTTCAAAAACAAGAGCTAGGGTGCGTTCTTTACACGTTTTGAGGTGTTTTAGCGAAAAACATGTTTTGAGCCACACGAGCTCTCCGGCCCGTTCGGTGCACATTTTTGAAAAAAGCTAGGGAGCTGCCCCTAGGTTCGGGGTGTCACAAAATATTGAAAAGTGGTCAAAAAACCGCTATCCAGAATCGGATGTAGAATCATTAGACGAACTTAAAATTGTTCCACGACCAATGTCTGCGACGTTTAGTATTCAAGATATGGCCCGCCCTAGGTCTGACCTGGCATTTTCGTGAAAATTTAAAGCATGGCCATAGGGACGGGTAAAATAGCTATTTTGAAGCAAAAACCCGTCTGACTTTAAATGGCCATAACTTTTGAAAAACAAGAGCTAGGGTGCGTTCCTTACACGTTTTGAGGTGTTTTAGCGAAAAACATGTTTTGAGCCACACGAGCTCTCCGGCCCGTTCGGTGCACATTTTTGAAAAAGCTAGGGAGCTGCCCCTAGGTTCGGGGTGTCACAAAATATTGAAAAGTGGTCAAAAACCGCTATCCAGAATCGGATGTAGAATCATTAGACGAACTTAAAATTGTTCTACGACCAATGTCTGCGACGTTTAGTATTCAAGATATGGCCCGCCCTAGGTCTGACCTGGCATTTTCGTGAAAATTTAAAGCATGGCCATAGGGACGGGTAAAATAGCTATTTTGAAGCAAAAACCCGTCTGACTTTAAATGGCCATAACTTTTGAAAAACAAGAGCTAGGGTGCGTTCCTTACACGTTTTGAGGTGTTTTAGCGAAAAACATGTTTTGAGCCACACGAGCTCTCCGGCCCGTTCGGTGCACATTTTTGAAAAAAGCTAGGGAGCTGCCCCTAGGTTCGGGGTGTCACAAAATATTGAAAAGTGGTCAAAAACCGCTATCCAGAATCGGATGTAGAATCATTAGACGAACTTAAAATTGTTCTACGACCAATGTCTGCGACGTTTAGTATTCAAGATATGGCCCGCCCTAGGTCTGACCTGGCATTTTCGTGAAAATTTAAAGCATGGCCATAGGGACGGGTGAAATTGCTATTTTGAAGCAAAAACCACCTCACTTTAAATGGCCATAACTTTTCAAAAACAAGAGCTAGGGTGCGTTCTTTACACGTTTTGAGGTGTTTTAGCGAAAAACATGTTTTGAGCCACACGAGCTCTCCGGCCCGTTCGGTGCACATTTTTGAAAAAAGCTAGGAGCTGCCCCTAGGTTCGGGGTGTCACAAAATATTGAAAAGTGGTCAAAAACCGCTATCCAGAATCGGATGTAGAATCATTAGACGAACTTAAAATTGTTCTACGACCAATGTCTGCGACGTTTAGTATTCAAGATATGGCCCGCCCTAGGTCTGACCTGGCATTTTCGTGAAAATTTAAAGCATGGCCATAGGGACGGGTGAAATTGCTATTTTGAAGCAAAAACCACCTCACTTTAAATGGCCATAACTTTTCAAAAACAAGAGCTAGGGTGCGTTCTTTACACGTTTTGAGGTGTTTTAGCGAAAAACATGTTTTGAGCCACACGAGCTCTCCGGCCCGTTCGGTGCACATTTTTGAAAAAAGCTAGGGAGCTGCCCCTAGGTTCGGGGTGTCACAAAATATTGAAAAGTGGTCAAAAAACCGCTATCCAGAATCGGATGTAGAATCATTAGACGAACTTAAAATTGTTCCACGACCAATGTCTGCGACGTTTAGTATTCAAGATATGGCCCGCCCTAGGTCTGACCTGGCATTTTCGTGAAAATTTAAAGCATGGCCATAGGGACGGGTAAAATAGCTATTTTGAAGCAAAAACCC
Organism: Anopheles arabiensis; assembly: GCF_016920715.1. Taxonomy (NCBI): domain Eukaryota; kingdom Metazoa; phylum Arthropoda; class Insecta; order Diptera; family Culicidae; genus Anopheles; species Anopheles arabiensis. Next base: position 297,159 of record NW_024412079.1, on the reverse strand, counting down.
GTCTGACTTTAAATGGCCATAACTTTTGAAAAACAAGAGCTAGGGTGCGTTCCTTACACGTTTTGAGGTGTTTTAGCGAAAAACATGTTTTGAGCCACACGAGCTCTCCGGCCCGTTCGGTGCACATTTTTGAAAAAAGCTAGGGAGCTGCCCCTAGGTTCGGGGTGTCACAAAATATTGAAAAGTGGTCAAAAACCGCTATCCAGAATCGGATGTAGAATCATTAGACGAACTTAAAATTGTTCTACGACCAATGTCTGCGACGTTTAGTATTCAAGATATGGCCCGCCCTAGGTCTGACCTGGCATTTTCGTGAAAATTTAAAGCATGGCCATAGGGACGGGTGAAATTGCTATTTTGAAGCAAAAAACCACCTCACTTTAAATGGCCATAACTTTTCAAAAACAAGAGCTAGGGTGCGTTCCTTACACGTTTTGAGGTGTTTTTGCGAAAAACATGTTTTGAGCCACACGAGCTCTCCGGCCCGTTCGGTGCACATTTTTGAAAAAAGCTAGGGAGCTGCCCCTAGGTTCGGGGTGTCACAAAATATTGAAAAGTGGTCAAAAACCGCTATCCAGAATCGGATGTAGAATCATTAGACGAACTTAAAATTGTTCTACAACCCCCCAGTCCGACGCCTCGTATTCGAGATATAGCACTTTGTAGGTCTGACCGAGCAAATTTGTACTGAAATGTATGGCGGACATGTTATTCATTAAACAACATTAACTTGCATCGTGCCCTACTTCATCGGCACAGCTACTATCGACTATCTATTGTTGAAATGGATTGAGTTTGACCATTTTAGCTCTTTTCTTATGCCGTGCACCAACAGTGTGTACCGATCAGGGAAAGTACACTACTTACGCGTTCATGGATGTATATGTTGGTACAAGTTGCCGGTCGGAATAGCAGTGCACCAAAACTGTGTACCGATCAGGGAAAGTACAAGACGGAGGGCGCAGCCCGAGCGTACGCGTTCATAGATGTCCATGTTGGTACAACCTTCATGTACGTACCTTGTTTTTGTATCAAAAGTTCCAATAAAGTGTTTGTATGCTTAAAATGCTTATCTCAACCGGTCACCTTTTGGCCTGCCCTTTTATAGACAGAAACCTAGAACGATACTCGCGATGTTTGTGTTTTCCATTCGCCCGGGACGACGAAATGAGCTCTGTGCACATCGTGTAGAAAACTGTCTCCTCCTCGTATGTTTTTGTCCCTCCACGCATATAATCACCCACATTTGTGTTCAACACGGACGGCGCAGCCCGAGCGAACGCGTTAATGTTTATGTTTGTGCACACTAAAGTTACAATCCTAGGATTTGGTTATTGCGTCGCAGTGCCCGACCGTCGCGGACACCATTCTTGGACAAAAGTCCAAGTACGTAGAGTACATTCCCTAGGTATGTGCCCGTTCGTGACTTTCGTTGCGTGCTTACAGACACGCTTGGGTATGTTTACCATACAAGGTTTACTAGGAAAACCTGGGAAGGACGCTTGCCCTCCCGTCGCGGACACCATTCTTGGAAAGAAGTCCTGGTACTTAGCGTTCTTTAATGTACTTGATCAGTTTGTATTGCAATTGCTTTGTGCCATTGACTTTTGCTAATGCTCACTAAGGGGTGTTCGTTTGCGATGTGTATGATAAGCAACTGTCTATTCTTACCAGCAGTTAATCAACACTTTTCACCCAAATCATAGGAACGTAGAGTACTTTCCCTGATCGGTACACAATTTTGGTGCACCTCTAACTTCGCCAGCACTTTATCGTTACGTTTTGTGCACAACCTTGGGACATGGTGTAAGTTTCATCATTGTTATGTTTGATTCGGTTTATTATGATTGAAAAATACGCTACGTCCAAGAAATCTGAACTCGAATACTTTTGCCACGTTGCGCAAAAAGCTACTGAGCAACTCCTAGCCGTTTACCGATTTAAAATTTAATTTTCGTTATTAGTTTTAAAAAATACGCTAAGTCCCAAAAATCTGAACTCGAATACTTTTTCTATGTGCCGCCAAAAGCTACTGAGCAACTCCTAGCCGTTTACCGATTTAAAATTTAATTTTCGTTATTAGTTTTAAAAAATACGCTAAGTCCCAAAAATCTGAACTCGAATACTTTTTCTATGTGCCGCTAAAAGCTACTGAGCAACGCCTAGGTTGGTACATTTCTGGTACATGGAGTGTATGCGTGCAGGCGTACTGCCGTGCTGGACTGGAAAATCGCACTTGCTACTAGAACGTAGAGTAATTCCCTAGATAGGTGCTTTTGCATGCCTCTGTTCGACGTCCATGCAACTTGGAACGTGCGACACACGTAGCTAGGCTTCCCCATACATATTCCCTAGGGTAGCACCAAATTGCACACTTTCAGGGGTATATTTTGGTACGGTGTACTGTGCATGGTACAAGTATCATTAGCTCGTGCAATTTATTTTGCATCAAGTTGCGATTGCTGGTGCGTCGAGATAGGAGTGTTTCGCGACTTTTGCCAAGCTTTGGTGCCATTTGGTGAATAATTAATGTTCTAGCCACAATAAACGTGCCACATAATGCCAATAACGACAACGCCATTTTCAAGGGACTTCCAGTCAAAATGTTTGCAATCAGCGCTTTCCTGTCGAGTTCAGGATTTGGGACTGAGCGATTTTTTTTCACGATCCAATCAAACGACCAGTTCGTGAATAAACAATTCATACAACAGTACATCCCTTCAAAGTAGAAAAAAGCCGAATGCTAGGGAGCTCCAGTCAAAAACGTTGTCATTGGCGCTTTCTTCTCGAGTTCAGGATTTGGGACTTAGCGTTTTTTTCACGATCCAGCCAAAAGACCAGATCGTGAAATAAACAATTAACACAACTGTACTAGTACATCCCTTCAACTGAAGCAAGCGCACCATACATGACCCGTACGCTAATCATCCAAGCACATGACACGTCAACTAAGTCAACACATGATACAACTTGGAAAACTGACGGGTAAGTAGGTCATCTCGTACACGACGACACACCGACCAAACCAGGTCAACACGTCACATGCACAAGACATCCTACTACCAAGGCCGACCACCTCGACACACGACCTGTTAACCGAACATGGTCAACACCATCATGTGCAAGGCAACCGGGCCAAACGGGTCAACTTATACAACTTGTAACGAGCATGTGTAAGCTTACTGGTGTGGTCCGCACGGTCCTCACATCAAGACAATCAAGTCGAGAACGAGGCACGCCGACAAGCTCATTAGTGTTAAGTGTCCTTCTCCATCCTATGTCAAGTCACTCGTCTGACACGGAAGTAGCCAACTCTTGTCCACTAGTATAAAGGAACGGTCTCCAGACCAGGTCAAGTCACTCGTCTGACAAGGAAGGAGCACGCACCAAGCTTCACCAGAGCACGGTACCACGGTCCCCAGACCAAGATGGTTAGTTACGCCAACGAGGAAGGGGCACGCGTTCCCTTGCTACACTCAACTTAGTACACTCATGCTCTCACAAGAGTATCCCCCTGTGTCGACGTGGTCCCCAGACCAAGACGAGCTTGCGCACATCGAGGAAGGGGCACACGGACAAACCACCAAGCATGGGTCGCCTGAGAGGATCGATGCGAACGCATCTCTACAACTCGCAGCTCCCAGCCTGAAGTCCCGTCGTTTGCGGGCGGTTGATAGGTGTCGAAACTAGGTATATCCACGTTGGGCAGAGCTCAAGCCAACGGCGTTCCCAGTTACGGTACTAACACGTGCAGCGAACTCCACTCATTGCGGCCTAGGTATAGCGGGATGAGACGCCGGGCTGCAGACGCAGACTCCAACGGATCTCAGAGGGTTGTTAGGCCCGCTAGCTTCCGAACACCTAATGGGTTTGAGAAGCGCTATCAGCTCGGATTGGCTACGACCTTAGAGGCGTTCAGGCATAATCCAGCGGACGTAGCGTCATACCAAAGTCCGGTCGGACTAGTATTGAGCCAGTGGTCCGTACCTGTGGTTCCTCTCGTACTGCACAGGAATTCCGTTAAGATAGCGACTATAAGCACACACCAGTAGGGTAAAACTAACCTGTCTCACGACGGTCTAAACCCAGCTCACGTTCCCTTGAAAGGGTGAACAATCCTACGCTTGGTGAATTTTGCTTCACAATGATAGGAAGAGCCGACATCGAAGGATCAAAAAGCCACGTCGCTATGAACGCTTGGCGGCCACAAGCCAGTTATCCCTGTGAGTGTTCATCGAGTAGCCGTCGGGTACAGACGTATGTAAACACGCTCCGACAAAGTGTGCAAAAAAAGTGTGTAAAACGGCCTCGGATCGCTCTGAAACCCTCAAAATCGTGTTCAGAGCACCCAATTTACCTATAGATAGTGTTATTTGGTCGAATTTCTGTGATTTTTGCGCTTTAAAAATTCGTGTTGTTCTGTGTACATTTGCCCCCCCGGTAGCACCAAATTTCCGGGTGTGGAAAAATGCGCAAAACTGTGTGATATCAGCGCCGGAAACACTCGATTCTGGATAATTCGACGCTTCTAAAGCGTTTAAAAGTGTTTTCGAGACGTTTTGAGAAGTTTAAAGTGCATAAAAGTGTGTGTTTACATCCCCATACAATTTGTATGGGAAACTTTGAATGTGAATAACTCAGTGAAAAACGCACGGATTCGTGCCGGATGTGATTTTAAAGGTGCGCGTAGTGACGCTGAACGTGAATTTAAAAGAAACAGAACGAAAATCGGTGAAAAAACGAGAAAATAAAAAGTGTCGGGGGTGCTACCGCCGGAGCACGTGCTTTCGGAAAAATCGAAATAAATAGCAAATCGCGATTAACTCCGCGAGTTTTGCTCGGATTCGTGTGCGGTTTTCACCGTTGTGCTTGTTTTTATGCGTACAATAAGATTGCATCAAAAAATTTGTGAAAATCGTGAAAAAAATTTTTGACGTTTCTTGGTGACAGTTCTATAATACCCAAGGGACAAATTTTGTCCGGGGAGCAGTTCCCAAGGGGCAAAAATTTGAAAAGTCCGTTACTGCTCGAAAAGTGCTCGAGTTTACAAAAGTGCGCAGAAAATTCGGGGAAGAAGTGTAGTGCCCGCGGCAGCTCGAATCTGCTCGATTCGAGTAGTTCGAGCAACTCGAAAACTGCTCGAATTTTTCGAAAAATCCCTAAAATAGGTTCAAAAAGGGTCGAAAAAGCGGGCAGCGCAATTTGGACGTGAAAAAGTGCCGGAAAAAATTCGGGATTGGTGCGGATCCATTCCCCACGTGAGCGACGCACCCTCTCGTAATTTTTTCGCCACCACACCCCTCCCCCCCAGCCCACCAGGGGGGTCGCAAGTCGGACCATAGTGGAAAACCAGCGTGGAAGAAGGATTCTACAGCAGCGATTGAGCGGCAGAACACCAGCTAGACGGCGCTGCATACTTGGGGTCATCTCGACCCCCCGGGGTCAACCGACCCCCGGGGTCACATCGACCCCCAGGGTTATTTAACCCACCAACCTGAAAGTCGGCAAAGATGATGGCATCATCCGGGATGTCAACGCGCGCGAGTGCGAGGTCAGTCTCTGTGGACTGCCGTAGCAGCTTGGCATCTGGCTCGAAGCTGTTTGTGACCGAGCCTCGAGTGGCGCTGCCTAGGGTCAGTGTCACAGGCAACAACAAGCCCGCCGTGGCATCCAAGGCCGCCTCGACCACACCGGAGCTCGAGTTGCTTAAGGCAACAATTCAGCGGCTAGAGGAGCAGAATTTGGAAATGAAGGAGCAAAATTCTCGCCTCTCGGAGCAGATAACTGGCATGTGCCAACTGCTACAGGAGGAGAAGGAGGAGGCGAAGCGCCGTGAAGAAAAGCTGGAGGCGCAAATGGAGAAGCTCGCCGCCGCACATCAGCGCGACCGAGACGTTCTAAACTCCTTACTGGCAGCAAAGGTTGCCGGCGGACAACCGTCAGCTAGCTCGCGTCAACCTCCAACTCCGTTGCCACGCCGATCCTCTGCGCAGCCGCAGCAGCAACAACAACAGCAGCAGCGGAACCAGCAAGAGCAGGAGCAGCCCCGCGCGTCGACGTCGCGTGCAGTCATGCCGCCGCGTAACGAGGCATCGACTGCCGTCCGCGGAGACGTCGTGCCGGAGTTGACCTACAGCGAGGTCGTGCGGCGTAGATATCGCGGCAAAGCTACGGGTAAGCCACGCTCCCAGCAGCAGCCGCAACAGCAGCAGCAGCAGCGTCAGCTACAGCGACAGGCAGTCGGTATCGCGCAGCATCAACAGCAGCAGCAGCAACGTCAGCCACAGCGACAGGCGGTCGCTGGCTCGCAGCAGCAACAGCAGGAGCGTATGCAGCAGCAGCAGCAGCTACAGCGTAAGCGAAAGCCGAGGCCTGACATCATCGAGGTGTCACCCAGCGAAGGCGAAACCTGGGATGGCATTTACGACAAGGTGCGCAAAGCCATCCGTCTCGACCCGGCCTACTGTGTCATGAAAGGGCATATCAAGCAGGGTCGCCGAACCCATGCCAGACTGCTACGCATGGAACTAAGCAAGACGGCAAATGCCCCACTTATGCTTGATGGCGTCCGCAAGATTATCGGTGACGCAGGCGTAAGTCGGCTTGTCACCGAAATGGGTGAGCTGCTCGTATCCGACATCGATCCCCTCGCTGCGGAGGAGGACATCATTGCTGCCCTCGATGAGAAGATTGGCGCAAGTGCTGGAGTAGTTTCCACCAGCATTTGGGAACTTCCAGATGGGTCGAAGCGAGCACGAATCCGGCTACCAGCGAAATCAGCTCGTCAGTTGGAAGGAGCCAAACTATTCCTGTGCGACTGCGTTAGCAAGGTACGTGCAGCTCCACCAACCCCTCCAGAGCGTCAGCGATGCTTCCGCTGTCTGGAGATGGGCCACATTGCGTCGAACTGCCGTTCCACTGCAGATCGGCAGAATATGTGCATCCGTTGCGGACTAGACGGACACAAAGCACGATCCTGCCAAAATGAGGCGAAGTGTGCACTGTGTGGTGGCGCTCACCACATAGGACACAGCGAATGTGCTCGTTCGGCTCAGCGATGCTTCCGGTCCTAAAAGTCTTGCAGGCGAATCTGGGCCATGGCCGTGATGCCCAGAATCTGGTGCTACAAGCTGCCAGAGAGGAGAAAGCAGACGTGCTCATCCTCTCTGATGTTCTGCGTCCACCAGAGAATAACGGCCGGTGGGCATTCAGCAGCTGCCGGACGGTAGCGGTGGTAGCTGTCGGTGAGCTACCAATTCAGCGCGTGTGGTGCAGCGAAGCTCGGGGGCTGGTAGCAGCGCAGATTGGCGGAGTGACCTTCATAAGCTGCTATGCTCCACCAAGCCTCAGCCTCGCCGAGTTCGAGCGCTTCATTGAAGCCATAGAACTCGAAGCCTTCTCCCACCCTCAAGTCGTCGTCGCCGGCGATTTTAACGCCAGACATGAGGAGTGGGGCAATCCGAGACTTGCAACCGCGGGGAAGAGCTGCACGCTATGGTGGAGCAGCTTGGCTTGAGCGTGATAAACCAAGGTCGAGAATTCACGTTCGACGGCAACGGGGTGGCTCTCCCGAGCATAATTGACTTGGCGTTCGCAAGCCCGTCGATTGCTCGCCCAGATACGTGGATCGTGAGTACACGCTACACCGCATCAGACCACCGCTATGTCCTCTACACCGTGGGAGGAACACCAGCATCGCCCGAGCAACTGCAGGACCAGCAGCAGCCAGCGCAACAGTCCTCTGCGCAGCAGCAGCAGTCACTTCAGCAGCAGCAGCAGCAGCAGCAGCCATCGCAACAGCAGCAACAGCAACATCAGCGGCAACCGTCGTCGCGGCAGGGTGCTTCCGCTAGCCAGAGGCGTGTGCGTCACGCTGGCCGTAGATGGAAGACCTCGCAGTTTTCTGCTACATCATTCCTCGAGGCGCTGTTCGCTGCGGACTTTGTCCAACGCGCATCGACCCAGGAGGGTATGATCGCAGCCATGTTGAAGGCCTGCGATGAGACAATGCAGCGGGTTACCCGACTGCACCAAGACCCGCATCGTAACACATTTTGGTGGTCTCCCTCCTGGCTCGCCTGAGGAACAACTGCGAGGTTGCCCGTGACCGGATGCTGCGGACGGCTGATTTGGAGGAGCGCAGCATAGCAGCAGCTGAGCACAGGACAGCAAGGGCGGAGCTCAGTCGAGCAATTCGAGCTAGCAAGCGGAACTTGTTCCAGGAGCTGATCGAAATTGCAGAAGAGAATGCGTTCGGGGCAGGATATCGGGTCGTCATGTCCCGGCTCCGGGGCAGTCGGACGCCTTCAGAAGCGGACCGGGTCGTCCTCGAACGCATTGTGTCCGACCTCTTCCCTGAGCATCCGCCCTGTGACTGGTCGCAGCAGAGCAACGCGGGAAACGACGAGGAGCAACAACTGCGGCGGGTGTAGCACCTGTTACTGACGACGAGCTGCTGCTAATCGCGAGTCAGATGGCGAGCCGCAAAGCACCAGGGCTCGATGGCATCCCGAATGCGGCGGTGAAGACGGCAATCACCATGTTCCCGGAGGTCTTCCGGGTCCTGTACCAGGATTGCCTCAACCGCGCTACGTTCCCGGCACAGTGGAAGAGGCAAAGACTGGTGTTGCTGCCGAAGCAGGGGAAGCCTCCGGGAGAGAGCAGTTCGTACCGACCCCTTTGCATGCTCGACGCTCTGGGGAAGGTATTGGAGCGCCTCATACTGAACCGCCTCAACGACCATCTCGAGGAGCCGTCTTCACCCCGACTGTCGGACCGGCAGTTCGGATTTCGTCGAGGACGATCGACAGTGAGCGCCATTCAGCGCGTTGTTGAGGCCGGCCGCACCGCCATGTCGTTTGGGCGAACGAACGGCCGGGATAACCGATTCTTGCTTGTTGTGGCGTTGGACGTGAAGAACGCGTTCAACACGGCCAGCTGGCAATCCATTGCCAGCGCCCTTCAGGCAAAGGTGTCCCAACCGGCCTCCAACGGATGCTTCGGAGCTACTTCGAAGATCGCATGCTATACTTCGACACGAGCGAAGGCCCCGTCGTACGGCATGTTACCGCCGGTGTTCCACAGGGGTCCATTCTGGGCCCCACTTTGTGGAACATAATGTATGACGGGGTGCTGCATGTGCCGCTTCCTCCCGACGTCGAAATCATCGGTTACGCGGATGACTTGGCGCTGCTGGTTCCTGCTACCACCACCGACGAGGTTCGCGCGAGAGCAGAGGAGGCCGTTGACCAGGTCCAACGTTGGATGCAACAGCACGGTCTGGAGTTGGCCCCAGCCAAGACTGAAGCCGTCCTGATTTCGAGTAAGAAGACTCCACCGCAGGTGACATTTCGCGTTGGTGACGTGGAAATCAAGTCGTCTAGGAGCATCAGGTACTTGGGCGTGCAGCTCCAAGATCACCTGAAATGGCGAGACCATGTCACCAACGTCACGGAAAAGGCGTCGCGCGTGGTGGCAGCTGTAACGCGCCTCATGCAAAACCACAGCGGCCCCAGGACGGCCAAGTCAAGGCTGCTGGCGTATGTGGCAGAATCGGTGTTGCGGTATGCTGCTCCCGTCTGGGCGGAGGCAACTCGGGTGCGTGAGTGCCGACGGATGCTGCAACGAGTACAGCGAAGAGCCGCCATCAGGGTGGCACGGGCATTCCGTACCGTCAGGTATGAGACGGCCACCCTGCTCGCTGGACTCGTACCGATATGCCACCTCATCAACGAGGATGCCCGGGTCCATCAACAACTCCTTGCTCCAGACCGTGCTGCAACGAAGGAGGACATCCGGGCGACTGAGAGGCAGTTTACCATCGACTGCTGGCAGAAGGAATGGGATGCCGACGCACTGCAACAGGATGCTAGCCGGCACACGCGGTGGACGCACCGTGTCATCCCATCGGTCGGTGACTGGCAGTCTAGGAAACATGGAGACATGACTTTTCATTTGGCGCAGGTTCTGTCCGGACACGGATTTTTCCGTGACTACCTGTGCCATAATGGATTCACGTCGTCCCCAGACTGCCAGTTGTGCGTCGGCGTCCCAGAAACGGCGGAGCACGCGTTCTTCGAGTGTCCACGATTCGCTGCGGTACGTCAGGAGCTACTAGGCGAGGGGGTCCAGACCCTGTCTGTCCTGACACCCTCCAGCGGCATTTGCTGCGCGATGCCGAGAGCTGGAGCCGTATATGCGAAGCTGCTAAGCAGATAACGGCCCAGCTGCAGCGAGCGTGGGACGAGGAGCGGGCAGCACTGGCGGTTCACGTCATCGAGCACCATACCGACGACGTGATTCAGTTAGAGGCTCAACGCGCCGAGGTGCGACGGGCCCGAAACGTGAGACGAAACGCCAACCGGCGAGCAGCAACAGCACGTCGGCGGGAAGAACGTCGAGCTGGACTTCCCTAACCCCACCGGCTTCACCACGCACCGCTCAGCGACGTGCAGCGCTTCGTGAACGGCAAGCGCGGTTTAGAGAGAGGCGAAACCGTCGGCTCCTCGGAGTGTCCAGCCGGGCAAGAAGCGATGACGATGACGGCCGAGCAATCGCGGAACACGCTGACGGACCGTCTCGTGAGACATCGCAACAGGTGGAGGAGGCTGCAGCAGTAGTCGAAGACGGTGGCCTAAGCGCTGCTGAACAAGTGGCAGCGGTCGAGGCGGAAGTTGCCTCCCGCTAGATTCACAGCGCTGCAGTAGAAGCAGCGAAAGCTGAACCAGAAGACTCCGACTGGAGTACGATAGGAGTAAAAGAATTTTAATTTATTTGAATTTGAATAAAAGTGAAAGGTGCAAAAGCACGGTTGCAGATTGGCCAAATACGGCTCAGGACCCCCTTCAAAAAAAAACCCTCGCGGGTATACATTGTAGGGGTGGGTGAGGGATTCTATAAAATAAAGAAACCCGTTATAAAAAAAAAAAAAAAAAGCCAGTTATCCCTGTAGTGTTCATCGAGTAGCCGTCGGGTACAGACGTATGTAAACACGCTCCGACAAAGTGTGCAAAAAAAGTGTGTAAAACGGCCTCGGATCGCTCTGAAACCCTCAAAATCGTGTTCAGAGCACCCAATTTACCTATAGATAGTGTTATTTGGTCGAATTTCTGTGATTTTTTGCGCTTTAAAAAATTCGTGTTGTTCTGTGTACATTTGCCCCCCCCGGTAGTACCAAATTTCCGGGTGTGGAAAAAATGCGCAAAACTGTGTGATTTCGGCGCCGGAAACACTCGATTCTGGATAATTCGACGCTTCTAAAGCGTTTTAAAGTGTTTTCGAGACGTTTTGAGAAGTTTAAAGTGCATAAAAGTGTGTGTTTACATCCCCATACAATTTGTATGGGGAACTTTGAATGTGAATAACTCAGTGAAAAACGCACGGATTCGTGCCGGATGTGATTTTAAAGGTGCGCGTAGTGACGCTGAACGTGAATTTAAAAAAACAGAACGAAAATCGGTGAAAAACGAGAAAATAAAAGTGTCGGGGTGCTACCGCCGGAGCACGTGCTTTCGGAAAAATCGAAATAAATAGCAAATCGCGAATAACTCCGCGAGTTTTGCTCGGATTCGTGTGCGGTTTTCACCGTTGTGCTTGTTTTTATGCGTACAATAAGATTGCATCAAGAAATTTGTGAAAATCGTGAAAAAAATTTTTGACGTTTCTTGGTGACAGTTCTATAATACCCAAGGGACAAATTTTGTCCGGGGAGCAGTACCCAAGGGGCAAAAATTTGAAAAGTCCGTTATTGCTCGAAAAGTGCTCGAGTTTACAAAAAGTGCGCAGAAAATTCGGGGAAGAAGTGTAGTGCCCGCGGCAGCTCGAATTTGCTCGATTCGAGTAGTTCGAGCAACTCGAAAACTGCTCGAATTTTTCGAATTTTTTTCGAAAAATTAGAAAAAATCGGCGAAGCTGCGGGGTGATAGAGGGCGATAAAACAAAACACGCGAAAATAATTTCCCCCCTCCCCCCTCCCCCCGCTCCCGGTGAAAAATCCCTAAAATAGGTTCAAAAGGGTCGAAAAAGCGGGCAGCGCAATTTGGACGTGAAAAGTGCCGGAAAAATTCGGGATTGGTGCGGATCCATTCCCCACGTGAGCGACGCACCCTCTCGTAATTTTTCTCCACCGCCACCCCTCCCCCCCAGCCCACCAGGGGGTCGCAAGTCGGACCATAGTGGAAAACCAGCGTGGAAGAAGGATTCTACAGCAGCGATTGAGCGGCAGAACACCAGCTAGACGGCGCTGCATACTTGGGGTCATCTCGACCCCCGGGGTCAACCGACCCCCGGGGTCACATCGACCCCCAGGGTTATTTAACCCACCAACCTGAAAGTCGGCAAAGATGATGGCATCATCCGGGATGTCAACGCGCGCGAGTGCGAGGTCAGTCTCTGTGGACTGCCGTAGCAGCTTGGCATCCGGCTCGAAGCTGTTTGTGACCGAGCCTCGAGTGGCGCTGCCTAGGGTCAGTGTCACAGGCAACAACAAGCCCGCCGTGGCATCCAAGGCCGCCTCGACCACACCGGAGCTCGAGTTGCTTAAGGCAACAATTCAGCGGCTAGAGGAGCAGAATTTGGAAATGAAGGAGCAAAATTCTCGCCTCTCGGAGCAGATAACTGGCATGTGCCAACTGCTACAGGAGGAGAAGGAGGAGGCGAAGCGCCGTGAAGAAAAGCTGGAGGCGCAAATGGAGAAGCTCGCCGCCGCACATCAGCGCGACCGAGACGTTCTAAACTCCTTACTGGCAGCAAAGGTTGCCGGCGGACAACCGTCAGCTAGCTCGCGTCAACCTCCAACTCCGTTGCCACGCCGATCCTCTGCGCAGCCGCAGCAGCAACAACAACAGCAGCAGCGGAACCAGCAAGAGCAGGAGCAGCCCCGCGCGTCGACGTCGCGTGCAGTCATGCCGCCGCGTAACGAGGCATCGACTGCCGTCCGCGGAGACGTCGTGCCGGAGTTGACCTACAGCGAGGTCGTGCGGCGTAGATATCGCGGCAAAGCTACGGGTAAGCCACGCTCCCAGCAGCAGCCGCAACAGCAGCAGCAGCAGCGTCAGCTACAGCGACAGGCAGTCGGTATCGCGCAGCATCAACAGCAGCAGCAGCAACGTCAGCCACAGCGACAGGCGGTCGCTGGCTCGCAGCAGCAACAGCAGGAGCGTATGCAGCAGCAGCAGCAGCTACAGCGTAAGCGAAAGCCGAGGCCTGACATCATCGAGGTGTCACCCAGCGAAGGCGAAACCTGGGATGGCATTTACGACAAGGTGCGCAAAGCCATCCGTCTCGACCCGGCCTACTGTGTCATGAAAGGGCATATCAAGCAGGGTCGCCGAACCCATGCCAGACTGCTACGCATGGAACTAAGCAAGACGGCAAATGCCCCACTTATGCTTGATGGCGTCCGCAAGATTATCGGTGACGCAGGCGTAAGTCGGCTTGTCACCGAAATGGGTGAGCTGCTCGTATCCGACATCGATCCCCTCGCTGCGGAGGAGGACATCATTGCTGCCCTCGATGAGAAGATTGGCGCAAGTGCTGGAGTAGTTTCCACCAGCATTTGGGAACTTCCAGATGGGTCGAAGCGAGCACGAATCCGGCTACCAGCGAAATCAGCTCGTCAGTTGGAAGGAGCCAAACTATTCCTGTGCGACTGCGTTAGCAAGGTACGTGCAGCTCCACCAACCTCTCCAGAGCGTCAGCGATGCTTCCGCTGTCTGGAGATGGGCCACATTGCGTCGAACTGCCGTTCCACTGCAGATCGGCAGAATATGTGCATCCGTTGCGGACTAGACGGACACAAAGCACGATCCTGCCAAAATGAGGCGAAGTGTGCACTGTGTGGTGGCGCTCACCACATAGGACACAGCGAATGTGCTCGTTCGGCTCAGCGATGCTTCCGGTCCTAAAAGTCTTGCAGGCGAATCTGGGCCATGGCCGTGATGCCCAGAATCTGGTGCTACAAGCTGCCAGAGAGGAGAAAGCAGACGTGCTCATCCTCTCTGATGTTCTGCGTCCACCAGAGAATAACGGCCGGTGGGCATTCAGCAGCTGCCGGACGGTAGCGGTGGTAGCTGTCGGTGAGCTACCAATTCAGCGCGTGTGGTGCAGCGAAGCTCGGGGGCTGGTAGCAGCGCAGATTGGCGGAGTGACCTTCATAAGCTGCTATGCTCCACCAAGCCTCAGCCTCGCCGAGTTCGAGCGCTTCATTGAAGCCATAGAACTCGAAGCCTTCTCCCACCCTCAAGTCGTCGTCGCCGGCGATTTTAACGCCAGACATGAGGAGTGGGGCAATCCGAGACTTGCAACCGCGGGGAAGAGCTGCACGCTATGGTGGAGCAGCTTGGCTTGAGCGTGATAAACCAAGGTCGAGAATTCACGTTCGACGGCAACGGGGTGGCTCTCCCGAGCATAATTGACTTGGCGTTCGCAAGCCCGTCGATTGCTCGCCCAGATACGTGGATCGTGAGTACACGCTACACCGCATCAGACCACCGCTATGTCCTCTACACCGTGGGAGGAACACCAGCATCGCCCGAGCAACTGCAGGACCAGCAGCAGCCAGCGCAACAGTCCTCTGCGCAGCAGCAGCAGTCACTTCAGCAGCAGCAGCAGCAGCAGCAGCCATCGCAACAGCAGCAACAGCAACATCAGCGGCAACCGTCGTCGCGGCAGGGTGCTTCCGCTAGCCAGAGGCGTGTGCGTCACGCTGGCCGTAGATGGAAGACCTCGCAGTTTTCTGCTACATCATTCCTCGAGGCGCTGTTCGCTGCGGACTTTGTCCAACGCGCATCGACCCAGGAGGGTATGATCGCAGCCATGTTGAAGGCCTGCGATGAGACAATGCAGCGGGTTACCCGACTGCACCAAGACCCGCATCGTAACACATTTTGGTGGTCTCCCTCCTGGCTCGCCTGAGGAACAACTGCGAGGTTGCCCGTGACCGGATGCTGCGGACGGCTGATTTGGAGGAGCGCAGCATAGCAGCAGCTGAGCACAGGACAGCAAGGGCGGAGCTCAGTCGAGCAATTCGAGCTAGCAAGCGGAACTTGTTCCAGGAGCTGATCGAAATTGCAGAAGAGAATGCGTTCGGGGCAGGATATCGGGTCGTCATGTCCCGGCTCCGGGGCAGTCGGACGCCTTCAGAAGCGGACCGGGTCGTCCTCGAACGCATTGTGTCCGACCTCTTCCCTGAGCATCCGCCCTGTGACTGGTCGCAGCAGAGCAACGCGGGAAACGACGAGGGAGCAACAACTGCGGCGGGTGTAGCACCTGTTACTGACGACGAGCTGCTGCTAATCGCGAGTCAGATGGCGAGCCGCAAAGCACCAGGGCTCGATGGCATCCCGAATGCGGCGGTGAAGACGGCAATCACCATGTTCCCGGAGGTCTTCCGGGTCCTGTACCAGGATTGCCTCAACCGCGCTACGTTCCCGGCACAGTGGAAGAGGCAAAGACTGGTGTTGCTGCCGAAGCAGGGGAAGCCTCCGGGAGAGAGCAGTTCGTACCGACCCCTTTGCATGCTCGACGCTCTGGGGAAGGTATTGGAGCGCCTCATACTGAACCGCCTCAACGACCATCTCGAGGAGCCGTCTTCACCCCGACTGTCGGACCGGCAGTTCGGATTTCGTCGAGGACGATCGACAGTGAGCGCCATTCAGCGCGTTGTTGAGGCCGGCCGCACCGCCATGTCGTTTGGGCGAACGAACGGCCGGGATAACCGATTCTTGCTTGTTGTGGCGTTGGACGTGAAGAACGCGTTCAACACGGCCAGCTGGCAATCCATTGCCAGCGCCCTTCAGGCAAAAGGTGTCCCAACCGGCCTCCAACGGATGCTTCGGAGCTACTTCGAAGATCGCATGCTATACTTCGACACGAGCGAAGGCCCCGTCGTACGGCATGTTACCGCCGGTGTTCCACAGGGGTCCATTCTGGGCCCCACTTTGTGGAACATAATGTATGACGGGGTGCTGCATGTGCCGCTTCCTCCCGACGTCGAAATCATCGGTTACGCGGATGACTTGGCGCTGCTGGTTCCTGCTACCACCACCGACGAGGTTCGCGCGAGAGCAGAGGAGGCCGTTGACCAGGTCCAACGTTGGATGCAACAGCACGGTCTGGAGTTGGCCCCAGCCAAGACTGAAGCCGTCCTGATTTCGAGTAAGAAGACTCCACCGCAGGTGACATTTCGCGTTGGTGACGTGGAAATCAAGTCGTCTAGGAGCATCAGGTACTTGGGCGTGCAGCTCCAAGATCACCTGAAATGGCGAGACCATGTCACCAACGTCACGGAAAAGGCGTCGCGCGTGGTGGCAGCTGTAACGCGCCTCATGCAAAACCACAGCGGCCCCAGGACGGCCAAGTCAAGGCTGCTGGCGTATGTGGCAGAATCGGTGTTGCGGTATGCTGCTCCCGTCTGGGCGGAGGCAACTCGGGTGCGTGAGTGCCGACGGATGCTGCAACGAGTACAGCGAAGAGCCGCCATCAGGGTGGCACGGGCATTCCGTACCGTCAGGTATGAGACGGCCACCCTGCTCGCTGGACTCGTACCGATATGCCACCTCATCAACGAGGATGCCCGGGTCCATCAACAACTCCTTGCTCCAGACCGTGCTGCAACGAAGGAGGACATCCGGGCGACTGAGAGGAAGTTTACCATCGACTGCTGGCAGAAGGAATGGGATGCCGACGCACTGCAACAGGATGCTAGCCGGCACACGCGGTGGACGCACCGTGTCATCCCATCGGTCGGTGACTGGCAGTCTAGGAAACATGGAGACATGACTTTTCATTTGGCGCAGGTTCTGTCCGGACACGGATTTTTCCGTGACTACCTGTGCCATAATGGATTCACGTCGTCCCCAGACTGCCAGTTGTGCGTCGGCGTCCCAGAAACGGCGGAGCACGCGTTCTTCGAGTGTCCACGATTCGCTGCGGTACGTCAGGAGCTACTAGGCGAGGGGGTCCAGACCCTGTCTGTCCTGACACCCTCCAGCGGCATTTGCTGCGCGATGCCGAGAGCTGGAGCCGTATATGCGAAGCTGCTAAGCAGATAACGGCCCAGCTGCAGCGAGCGTGGGACGAGGAGCGGGCAGCACTGGCGGTTCACGTCATCGAGCACCATACCGACGACGTGATTCAGTTAGAGGCTCAACGCGCCGAGGTGCGACGGGCCCGAAACGTGAGACGAAACGCCAACCGGCGAGCAGCAACAGCACGTCGGCGGGAAGAACGTCGAGCTGGACTTCCCCCAACCCCACCGGCTTCACCACGCACCGCTCAGCGACGTGCAGCGCTTCGTGAACGGCAAGCGCGGTTTAGAGAGAGGAGGCGAAACCGTCGGCTCCTCGGAGTGTCCAGCCGGGCAAGAAGCGATGACGATGACGGCCGAGCAATCGCGGAACACGCTGACGGACCGTCTCGTGAGACATCGCAACAGGTGGAGGAGGCTGCAGCAGTAGTCGAAGACGGTGGCCTAAGCGCTGCTGAACAAGTGGCAGCGGTCGAGGCGGAAGTTGCCTCCCGCTAGATTCACAGCGCTGCAGTAGAAGCAGCGAAAGCTGAACCAGAAGACTCCGACTGGAGTACGATAGGAGTAAAAGAATTTTAATTTATTTGAATTTGAATAAAAGTGAAAGGTGCAAAAGCACGGTTGCAGATTGGCCAAATACGGCTCAGGACCCCTTCAAAAAACCCTCGCGGGTATACATTGTAGGGGTGGGTGAGGGATTCTATAAAATAAAGAAACCCGTTATAAAAAAAAAAAAAAAAGCCAGTTATCCCTGTAGTGTTCATCGAGTAGCCGTCGGGTACAGACGTATGTAAACACGCTCCGACAAAGTGTGCAAAAAAGTGTGTAAAACGGCCTCGGATCGCTCTGAAACCCTCAAAATCGTGTTCAGAGCACCCAATTTACCTATAGATAGTGTTATTTGGTCGAATTTCTGTGATTTTTGCGCTTTAAAAATTCGTGTTGTTCTGTGTACATTTGCCCCCCCCGGTAGTACCAAATTTCCGGGTGTGGAAAAAATGCGCAAAACTGTGTGATTTCGGCGCCGGAAACACTCGATTCTGGATAATTCGACGCTTCTAAAGCGTTTTAAAGTGTTTTCGAGACGTTTTGAGAAGTTTAAAGTGCATAAAAGTGTGTTTACATCCCCATACAATTTGTATGGGGAACTTTGAATGTGAATAACTCAGTGAAAAACGCACGGATTCGTGCCGGATGTGATTTTAAAGGTGCGCGTAGTGACGCTGAACGTGAATTTAAAAAAACAGAACGAAAATCGGTGAAAAACGAGAAAATAAAAGTGTCGGGGTGCTACCGCCGGAGCACGTGCTTTCGGAAAAATCGAAATAAATAGCAAATCGCGAATAACTCCGCGAGTTTTAACTTACGGTTAACTCGGATTCGTGTGCGGTTTTCACCGTTGTGCTTGTTTTTATGCGTACAATAAGATTGCATCAAAAATTTGTGAAAATCGTGAAAAAATTTTTGACGTTTCTTGGTGACAGTTCTATAATACCCAAGGGACAAATTTTGTCCGGGGAGCAGTTCCCAAGGGGCAAAAATTTGAAAAGTCCGTTATTGCTCGAAAAGTGCTCGAGTTTACAAAAGTGCGCAGAAAATTCGGGGAAGAAGTGTAGTGCCCGCGGCAGCTCGAATTTGCTCGATTCGAGTAGTTCGAGCAACTCGAAAACTGCTCGAATTTTTCGAATTTTTTTTCGAAAAATTAGAAAAAAATCGGCGAAGCTGCGGGGTGATAGAGGGCGATAAAACAAAACACGCGAAAATAATTTCCCCCCTCCCCCCTCCCCCCGCTCCCGGTGAAAAATCCCTAAAATAGGTTCAAAAGGGTCGAAAAAGCGGGCAGCGCAATTTGGACGTGAAAAGTGCCGGAAAAATTCGGGATTGGTGCGGATCCATTCCCCACGTGAGCGACGCACCCTCTCGTAATTTTTCTCCACCTACCCCTCCCCAGCCCACCAGGGGGTCGCAAGTCGGACCATAGTGGAAAACCAGCGTGGAAGAAGGATTCTACAGCAGCGATTGAGCGGCAGAACACCAGCTAGACGGCGCTGCATACTTGGGGTCATCTCGACCCCCCGGGGTCAACCGACCCCGGGGTCACATCGACCCCCAGGGTTATTTAACCCACCAACCTGAAAGTCGGCAAAGATGATGGCATCATCCGGGATGTCAACGCGCGCGAGTGCGAGGTCAGTCTCTGTGGACTGCCGTAGCAGCTTGGCATCCGGCTCGAAGCTGTTTGTGACCGAGCCTCGAGTGGCGCTGCCTAGGGTCAGTGTCACAGGCAACAACAAGCCCGCCGTGGCATCCAAGGCCGCCTCGACCACACCGGAGCTCGAGTTGCTTAAGGCAACAATTCAGCGGCTAGAGGAGCAGAATTTGGAAATGAAGGAGCAAAATTCTCGCCTCTCGGAGCAGATAACTGGCATGTGCCAACTGCTACAGGAGGAGAAGGAGGAGGCGAAGCGCCGTGAAGAAAAGCTGGAGGCGCAAATGGAGAAGCTCGCCGCCGCACATCAGCGCGACCGAGACGTTCTAAACTCCTTACTGGCAGCAAAGGTTGCCGGCGGACAACCGTCAGCTAGCTCGCGTCAACCTCCAACTCCGTTGCCACGCCGATCCTCTGCGCAGCCGCAGCAGCAACAACAACAGCAGCAGCGGAACCAGCAAGAGCAGGAGCAGCCCCGCGCGTCGACGTCGCGTGCAGTCATGCCGCCGCGTAACGAGGCATCGACTGCCGTCCGCGGAGACGTCGTGCCGGAGTTGACCTACAGCGAGGTCGTGCGGCGTAGATATCGCGGCAAAGCTACGGGTAAGCC
This sequence comes from Anopheles arabiensis, assembly GCF_016920715.1. Taxonomy (NCBI): domain Eukaryota; kingdom Metazoa; phylum Arthropoda; class Insecta; order Diptera; family Culicidae; genus Anopheles; species Anopheles arabiensis. The sequence continues at coordinate 277,314 of NW_024412079.1, read as the reverse complement.
ACGCTCCCAGCAGCAGCCGCAACAGCAGCAGCAGCAGCGTCAGCTACAGCGACAGGCAGTCGGTATCGCGCAGCATCAACAGCAGCAGCAGCAACGTCAGCCACAGCGACAGGCGGTCGCTGGCTCGCAGCAGCAACAGCAGGAGCGTATGCAGCAGCAGCAGCAGCTACAGCGTAAGCGAAAGCCGAGGCCTGACATCATCGAGGTGTCACCCAGCGAAGGCGAAACCTGGGATGGCATTTACGACAAGGTGCGCAAAGCCATCCGTCTCGACCCGGCCTACTGTGTCATGAAAGGGCATATCAAGCAGGGTCGCCGAACCCATGCCAGACTGCTACGCATGGAACTAAGCAAGACGGCAAATGCCCCACTTATGCTTGATGGCGTCCGCAAGATTATCGGTGACGCAGGCGTAAGTCGGCTTGTCACCGAAATGGGTGAGCTGCTCGTATCCGACATCGATCCCCTCGCTGCGGAGGAGGACATCATTGCTGCCCTCGATGAGAAGATTGGCGCAAGTGCTGGAGTAGTTTCCACCAGCATTTGGGAACTTCCAGATGGGTCGAAGCGAGCACGAATCCGGCTACCAGCGAAATCAGCTCGTCAGTTGGAAGGAGCCAAACTATTCCTGTGCGACTGCGTTAGCAAGGTACGTGCAGCTCCACCAACCCCTCCAGAGCGTCAGCGATGCTTCCGCTGTCTGGAGATGGGCCACATTGCGTCGAACTGCCGTTCCACTGCAGATCGGCAGAATATGTGCATCCGTTGCGGACTAGACGGACACAAAGCACGATCCTGCCAAAATGAGGCGAAGTGTGCACTGTGTGGTGGCGCTCACCACATAGGACACAGCGAATGTGCTCGTTCGGCTCAGCGATGCTTCCGGTCCTAAAAGTCTTGCAGGCGAATCTGGGCCATGGCCGTGATGCCCAGAATCTGGTGCTACAAGCTGCCAGAGAGGAGAAAGCAGACGTGCTCATCCTCTCTGATGTTCTGCGTCCACCAGAGAATAACGGCCGGTGGGCATTCAGCAGCTGCCGGACGGTAGCGGTGGTAGCTGTCGGTGAGCTACCAATTCAGCGCGTGTGGTGCAGCGAAGCTCGGGGGCTGGTAGCAGCGCAGATTGGCGGAGTGACCTTCATAAGCTGCTATGCTCCACCAAGCCTCAGCCTCGCCGAGTTCGAGCGCTTCATTGAAGCCATAGAACTCGAAGCCTTCTCCCACCCTCAAGTCGTCGTCGCCGGCGATTTTAACGCCAGACATGAGGAGTGGGGCAATCCGAGACTTGCAACCGCGGGGAAGAGCTGCACGCTATGGTGGAGCAGCTTGGCTTGAGCGTGATAAACCAAGGTCGAGAATTCACGTTCGACGGCAACGGGGTGGCTCTCCCGAGCATAATTGACTTGGCGTTCGCAAGCCCGTCGATTGCTCGCCCAGATACGTGGATCGTGAGTACACGCTACACCGCATCAGACCACCGCTATGTCCTCTACACCGTGGGAGGAACACCAGCATCGCCCGAGCAACTGCAGGACCAGCAGCAGCCAGCGCAACAGTCCTCTGCGCAGCAGCAGCAGTCACTTCAGCAGCAGCAGCAGCAGCAGCAGCCATCGCAACAGCAGCAACAGCAACATCAGCGGCAACCGTCGTCGCGGCAGGGTGCTTCCGCTAGCCAGAGGCGTGTGCGTCACGCTGGCCGTAGATGGAAGACCTCGCAGTTTTCTGCTACATCATTCCTCGAGGCGCTGTTCGCTGCGGACTTTGTCCAACGCGCATCGACCCAGGAGGGTATGATCGCAGCCATGTTGAAGGCCTGCGATGAGACAATGCAGCGGGTTACCCGACTGCACCAAGACCCGCATCGTAACACATTTTGGTGGTCTCCCTCCTGGCTCGCCTGAGGAACAACTGCGAGGTTGCCCGTGACCGGATGCTGCGGACGGCTGATTTGGAGGAGCGCAGCATAGCAGCAGCTGAGCACAGGACAGCAAGGGCGGAGCTCAGTCGAGCAATTCGAGCTAGCAAGCGGAACTTGTTCCAGGAGCTGATCGAAATTGCAGAAGAGAATGCGTTCGGGGCAGGATATCGGGTCGTCATGTCCCGGCTCCGGGGCAGTCGGACGCCTTCAGAAGCGGACCGGGTCGTCCTCGAACGCATTGTGTCCGACCTCTTCCCTGAGCATCCGCCCTGTGACTGGTCGCAGCAGAGCAACGCGGGAAACGACGAGGAGCAACAACTGCGGCGGGTGTAGCACCTGTTACTGACGACGAGCTGCTGCTAATCGCGAGTCAGATGGCGAGCCGCAAAGCACCAGGGCTCGATGGCATCCCGAATGCGGCGGTGAAGACGGCAATCACCATGTTCCCGGAGGTCTTCCGGGTCCTGTACCAGGATTGCCTCAACCGCGCTACGTTCCCGGCACAGTGGAAGAGGCAAAGACTGGTGTTGCTGCCGAAGCAGGGAAGCCTCCGGGAGAGAGCAGTTCGTACCGACCCCTTTGCATGCTCGACGCTCTGGGGAAGGTATTGGAGCGCCTCATACTGAACCGCCTCAACGACCATCTCGAGGAGCCGTCTTCACCCCGACTGTCGGACCGGCAGTTCGGATTTCGTCGAGGACGATCGACAGTGAGCGCCATTCAGCGCGTTGTTGAGGCCGGCCGCACCGCCATGTCGTTTGGGCGAACGAACGGCCGGGATAACCGATTCTTGCTTGTTGTGGCGTTGGACGTGAAGAACGCGTTCAACACGGCCAGCTGGCAATCCATTGCCAGCGCCCTTCAGGCAAAAGGTGTCCCAACCGGCCTCCAACGGATGCTTCGGAGCTACTTCGAAGATCGCATGCTATACTTCGACACGAGCGAAGGCCCCGTCGTACGGCATGTTACCGCCGGTGTTCCACAGGGGTCCATTCTGGGCCCCACTTTGTGGAACATAATGTATGACGGGGTGCTGCATGTGCCGCTTCCTCCCGACGTCGAAATCATCGGTTACGCGGATGACTTGGCGCTGCTGGTTCCTGCTACCACCACCGACGAGGTTCGCGCGAGAGCAGAGGAGGCCGTTGACCAGGTCCAACGTTGGATGCAACAGCACGGTCTGGAGTTGGCCCCAGCCAAGACTGAAGCCGTCCTGATTTCGAGTAAGAAGACTCCACCGCAGGTGACATTTCGCGTTGGTGACGTGGAAATCAAGTCGTCTAGGAGCATCAGGTACTTGGGCGTGCAGCTCCAAGATCACCTGAAATGGCGAGACCATGTCACCAACGTCACGGAAAAGGCGTCGCGCGTGGTGGCAGCTGTAACGCGCCTCATGCAAAACCACAGCGGCCCCAGGACGGCCAAGTCAAGGCTGCTGGCGTATGTGGCAGAATCGGTGTTGCGGTATGCTGCTCCCGTCTGGGCGGAGGCAACTCGGGTGCGTGAGTGCCGACGGATGCTGCAACGAGTACAGCGAAGAGCCGCCATCAGGGTGGCACGGGCATTCCGTACCGTCAGGTATGAGACGGCCACCCTGCTCGCTGGACTCGTACCGATATGCCACCTCATCAACGAGGATGCCCGGGTCCATCAACAACTCCTTGCTCCAGACCGTGCTGCAACGAAGGAGGACATCCGGGCGACTGAGAGGCAGTTTACCATCGACTGCTGGCAGAAGGAATGGGATGCCGACGCACTGCAACAGGATGCTAGCCGGCACACGCGGTGGACGCACCGTGTCATCCCATCGGTCGGTGACTGGCAGTCTAGGAAACATGGAGACATGACTTTTCATTTGGCGCAGGTTCTGTCCGGACACGGATTTTTCCGTGACTACCTGTGCCATAATGGATTCACGTCGTCCCCAGACTGCCAGTTGTGCGTCGGCGTCCCAGAAACGGCGGAGCACGCGTTCTTCGAGTGTCCACGATTCGCTGCGGTACGTCAGGAGCTACTAGGCGAGGGGGTCCAGACCCTGTCTGTCCTGACACCCTCCAGCGGCATTTGCTGCGCGATGCCGAGAGCTGGAGCCGTATATGCGAAGCTGCTAAGCAGATAACGGCCCAGCTGCAGCGAGCGTGGGACGAGGAGCGGGCAGCACTGGCGGTTCACGTCATCGAGCACCATACCGACGACGTGATTCAGTTAGAGGCTCAACGCGCCGAGGTGCGACGGGCCCGAAACGTGAGACGAAACGCCAACCGGCGAGCAGCAACAGCACGTCGGCGGGAAGAACGTCGAGCTGGACTTCCCCCAACCCCACCGGCTTCACCACGCACCGCTCAGCGACGTGCAGCGCTTCGTGAACGGCAAGCGCGGTTTAGAGAGAGAGGCGAAACCGTCGGCTCCTCGGAGTGTCCAGCCGGGCAAGAAGCGATGACGATGACGGCCGAGCAATCGCGGAACACGCTGACGGACCGTCTCGTGAGACATCGCAACAGGTGGAGGAGGCTGCAGCAGTAGTCGAAGACGGTGGCCTAAGCGCTGCTGAACAAGTGGCAGCGGTCGAGGCGGAAGTTGCCTCCCGCTAGATTCACAGCGCTGCAGTAGAAGCAGCGAAAGCTGAACCAGAAGACTCCGACTGGAGTACGATAGGAGTAAAAGAATTTTAATTTATTTGAATTTGAATAAAGTGAAAGGTGCAAAAGCACGGTTGCAGATTGGCCAAATACGGCTCAGGACCCCTTCAAAAAACCCTCGCGGGTATACATTGTAGGGGTGGGTGAGGGATTCTATAAAATAAAGAAACCCGTTATAAAAAAAAAAAAAAAGCCAGTTATCCCTGTAGTGTTCATCGAGTAGCCGTCGGGTACAGACGTATGTAAACACGCTCCGACAAAGTGTGCAAAAAAAGTGTGTAAAACGGCCTCGGATCGCTCTGAAACCCTCAAAATCGTGTTCAGAGCACCCAATTTACCTATAGATAGTGTTATTTGGTCGAATTTCTGTGATTTTTGCGCTTTAAAAATTCGTGTTGTTCTGTGTACATTTGCCCCCCCCGGTAGTACCAAATTTCCGGGTGTGGAAAAAATGCGCAAAACTGTGTGATTTCGGCGCCGGAAACACTCGATTCTGGATAATTCGACGCTTCTAAAGCGTTTTAAAGTGTTTTCGAGACGTTTTGAGAAGTTTAAAGTGCATAAAAGTGTGTGTTTACATCCCCATACAATTTGTATGGGGAACTTTGAATGTGAATAACTCAGTGAAAAACGCACGGATTCGTGCCGGATGTGATTTTAAAGGTGCGCGTAGTGACGCTGAACGTGAATTTAAAAAAACAGAACGAAAATCGGTGAAAAACGAGAAAATAAAAGTGTCGGGGTGCTACCGCCGGAGCACGTGCTTTCGGAAAAATCGAAATAAATAGCAAATCGCGAATAACTCCGCGAGTTTTGCTCGGATTCGTGTGCGGTTTTCACCGTTGTGCTTGTTTTTATGCGTACAATAAGATTGCATCAAAAATTTGTGAAAATCGTGAAAAAAATTTTGACGTTTCTTGGTGACAGTTCTATAATACCCAAGGGACAAATTTTGTCCGGGGAGCAGTTCCCAAGGGGCAAAAATTTGAAAAGTCCGTTATTGCTCGAAAAGTGCTCGAGTTTACAAAAGTGCGCAGAAAATTCGGGGAAGAAGTGTAGTGCCCGCGGCAGCTCGAATTTGCTCGATTCGAGTAGTTCGAGCAACTCGAAAACTGCTCGAATTTTTCGAATTTTTTTTCGAAAAATTAGAAAAAAATCGGCGAAGCTGCGGGGTGATAGAGGGCGATAAAACAAAACACGCGAAAATAATTTCCCCCTCCCCTCCCCGCTCCCGGTGAAAAATCCCTAAAATAGGTTCAAAAAGGGTCGAAAAAGCGGGCAGCGCAATTTGGACGTGAAAAAGTGCCGGAAAAATTCGGGATTGGTGCGGATCCATTCCCCACGTGAGCGACGCACCCTCTCGTAATTTTTCTCCACCCGCCACCCCTCCCCCCCAGCCCACCAGGGGGGTCGCAAGTCGGACCATAGTGGAAAACCAGCGTGGAAGAAGGATTCTACAGCAGCGATTGAGCGGCAGAACACCAGCTAGACGGCGCTGCATACTTGGGGTCATCTCGACCCCCGGGTCAACCGACCCCGGGGTCACATCGACCCCCAGGGTTATTTAACCCACCAACCTGAAAGTCGGCAAAGATGATGGCATCATCCGGGATGTCAACGCGCGCGAGTGCGAGGTCAGTCTCTGTGGACTGCCGTAGCAGCTTGGCATCCGGCTCGAAGCTGTTTGTGACCGAGCCTCGAGTGGCGCTGCCTAGGGTCAGTGTCACAGGCAACAACAAGCCCGCCGTGGCATCCAAGGCCGCCTCGACCACACCGGAGCTCGAGTTGCTTAAGGCAACAATTCAGCGGCTAGAGGAGCAGAATTTGGAAATGAAGGAGCAAAATTCTCGCCTCTCGGAGCAGATAACTGGCATGTGCCAACTGCTACAGGAGGAGAAGGAGGAGGCGAAGCGCCGTGAAGAAAAGCTGGAGGCGCAAATGGAGAAGCTCGCCGCCGCACATCAGCGCGACCGAGACGTTCTAAACTCCTTACTGGCAGCAAAGGTTGCCGGCGGACAACCGTCAGCTAGCTCGCGTCAACCTCCAACTCCGTTGCCACGCCGATCCTCTGCGCAGCCGCAGCAGCAACAACAACAGCAGCAGCGGAACCAGCAAGAGCAGGAGCAGCCCCGCGCGTCGACGTCGCGTGCAGTCATGCCGCCGCGTAACGAGGCATCGACTGCCGTCCGCGGAGACGTCGTGCCGGAGTTGACCTACAGCGAGGTCGTGCGGCGTAGATATCGCGGCAAAGCTACGGGTAAGCCACGCTCCCAGCAGCAGCCGCAACAGCAGCAGCAGCAGCGTCAGCTACAGCGACAGGCAGTCGGTATCGCGCAGCATCAACAGCAGCAGCAGCAACGTCAGCCACAGCGACAGGCGGTCGCTGGCTCGCAGCAGCAACAGCAGGAGCGTATGCAGCAGCAGCAGCAGCTACAGCGTAAGCGAAAGCCGAGGCCTGACATCATCGAGGTGTCACCCAGCGAAGGCGAAACCTGGGATGGCATTTACGACAAGGTGCGCAAAGCCATCCGTCTCGACCCGGCCTACTGTGTCATGAAAGGGCATATCAAGCAGGGTCGCCGAACCCATGCCAGACTGCTACGCATGGAACTAAGCAAGACGGCAAATGCCCCACTTATGCTTGATGGCGTCCGCAAGATTATCGGTGACGCAGGCGTAAGTCGGCTTGTCACCGAAATGGGTGAGCTGCTCGTATCCGACATCGATCCCCTCGCTGCGGAGGAGGACATCATTGCTGCCCTCGATGAGAAGATTGGCGCAAGTGCTGGAGTAGTTTCCACCAGCATTTGGGAACTTCCAGATGGGTCGAAGCGAGCACGAATCCGGCTACCAGCGAAATCAGCTCGTCAGTTGGAAGGAGCCAAACTATTCCTGTGCGACTGCGTTAGCAAGGTACGTGCAGCTCCACCAACCCCTCCAGAGCGTCAGCGATGCTTCCGCTGTCTGGAGATGGGCCACATTGCGTCGAACTGCCGTTCCACTGCAGATCGGCAGAATATGTGCATCCGTTGCGGACTAGACGGACACAAAGCACGATCCTGCCAAAATGAGGCGAAGTGTGCACTGTGTGGTGGCGCTCACCACATAGGACACAGCGAATGTGCTCGTTCGGCTCAGCGATGCTTCCGGTCCTAAAAGTCTTGCAGGCGAATCTGGGCCATGGCCGTGATGCCCAGAATCTGGTGCTACAAGCTGCCAGAGAGGAGAAAGCAGACGTGCTCATCCTCTCTGATGTTCTGCGTCCACCAGAGAATAACGGCCGGTGGGCATTCAGCAGCTGCCGGACGGTAGCGGTGGTAGCTGTCGGTGAGCTACCAATTCAGCGCGTGTGGTGCAGCGAAGCTCGGGGGCTGGTAGCAGCGCAGATTGGCGGAGTGACCTTCATAAGCTGCTATGCTCCACCAAGCCTCAGCCTCGCCGAGTTCGAGCGCTTCATTGAAGCCATAGAACTCAAGCCTTCTCCACCCTCAAGTCGTCGTCGCCGGCGATTTTAACGCCAGACATGAGGAGTGGGGCAATCCGAGACTTGCAACCGCGGGGAAGAGCTGCACGCTATGGTGGAGCAGCTTGGCTTGAGCGTGATAAACCAAGGTCGAGAATTCACGTTCGACGGCAACGGGGTGGCTCTCCCGAGCATAATTGACTTGGCGTTCGCAAGCCCGTCGATTGCTCGCCCAGATACGTGGATCGTGAGTACACGCTACACCGCATCAGACCACCGCTATGTCCTCTACACCGTGGGAGGAACACCAGCATCGCCCGAGCAACTGCAGGACCAGCAGCAGCCAGCGCAACAGTCCTCTGCGCAGCAGCAGCAGTCACTTCAGCAGCAGCAGCAGCAGCAGCAGCCATCGCAACAGCAGCAACAGCAACATCAGCGGCAACCGTCGTCGCGGCAGGGTGCTTCCGCTAGCCAGAGGCGTGTGCGTCACGCTGGCCGTAGATGGAAGACCTCGCAGTTTTCTGCTACATCATTCCTCGAGGCGCTGTTCGCTGCGGACTTTGTCCAACGCGCATCGACCCAGGAGGGTATGATCGCAGCCATGTTGAAGGCCTGCGATGAGACAATGCAGCGGGTTACCCGACTGCACCAAGACCCGCATCGTAACACATTTTGGTGGTCTCCTCCTGGCTCGCCTGAGGAACAACTGCGAGGTTGCCCGTGACCGGATGCTGCGGACGGCTGATTTGGAGGAGCGCAGCATAGCAGCAGCTGAGCACAGGACAGCAAGGGCGGAGCTCAGTCGAGCAATTCGAGCTAGCAAGCGGAACTTGTTCCAGGAGCTGATCGAAATTGCAGAAGAGAATGCGTTCGGGGCAGGATATCGGGTCGTCATGTCCCGGCTCCGGGGCAGTCGGACGCCTTCAGAAGCGGACCGGGTCGTCCTCGAACGCATTGTGTCCGACCTCTTCCCTGAGCATCCGCCCTGTGACTGGTCGCAGCAGAGCAACGCGGGAAACGACGAGGGAGCAACAACTGCGGCGGGTGTAGCACCTGTTACTGACGACGAGCTGCTGCTAATCGCGAGTCAGATGGCGAGCCGCAAAGCACCAGGGCTCGATGGCATCCCGAATGCGGCGGTGAAGACGGCAATCACCATGTTCCCGGAGGTCTTCCGGGTCCTGTACCAGGATTGCCTCAACCGCGCTACGTTCCCGGCACAGTGGAAGAGGCAAAGACTGGTGTTGCTGCCGAAGCAGGGAAGCCTCCGGGAGAGAGCAGTTCGTACCGACCCCTTTGCATGCTCGACGCTCTGGGGAAGGTATTGGAGCGCCTCATACTGAACCGCCTCAACGACCATCTCGAGGAGCCGTCTTCACCCCGACTGTCGGACCGGCAGTTCGGATTTCGTCGAGGACGATCGACAGTGAGCGCCATTCAGCGCGTTGTTGAGGCCGGCCGCACCGCCATGTCGTTTGGGCGAACGAACGGCCGGGATAACCGATTCTTGCTTGTTGTGGCGTTGGACGTGAAGAACGCGTTCAACACGGCCAGCTGGCAATCCATTGCCAGCGCCCTTCAGGCAAAGGTGTCCCAACCGGCCTCCAACGGATGCTTCGGAGCTACTTCGAAGATCGCATGCTATACTTCGACACGAGCGAAGGCCCCGTCGTACGGCATGTTACCGCCGGTGTTCCACAGGGGTCCATTCTGGGCCCCACTTTGTGGAACATAATGTATGACGGGGTGCTGCATGTGCCGCTTCCTCCCGACGTCGAAATCATCGGTTACGCG
>NW_024412079.1:255000-257500 GCF_016920715.1 Anopheles arabiensis | reverse complement strand
ATTGACATTCTGATTGCACTTTTCATCATCTAGGGTGCGTTCCTTACACGTTTTGAGGTGTTTTAGCGAAAAACATGTTTTGAGCCACACGAGCTCTCCGGCCCGTTCGGTGCACATTTTTGAAAAAAGCTAGGAGCTGCCCCTAGGTTCGGGGTGTCACAAAATATTGAAAAGTGGTCAAAAAACCGCTATCCAGAATCGGATGTAGAATCATTAGACGAACTTAAAATTGTTCCACGACCAATGTCTGCGACGTTTAGTATTCAAGATATGGCCCGCCCTAGGTCTGACCTGGCATTTTCGTGAAAATTTAAAGCATGGCCATAGGGACGGGTGAAATTGCTATTTTGAAGCAAAACCACCTCACTTTAAATGGCCATAACTTTTCAAAAACAAGAGCTAGGGTGCGTTCTTTACACGTTTTGAGGTGTTTTAGCGAAAAACATGTTTTGAGCCACACGAGCTCTCCGGCCCGTTCGGTGCACATTTTTGAAAAAGCTAGGAGCTGCCCCTAGGTTCGGGGTGTCACAAAATATTGAAAAGTGGTCAAAAAACCGCTATCCAGAATCGGATGTAGAATCATTAGACGAACTTAAAATTGTTCCACGACCAATGTCTGCGACGTTTAGTATTCAAGATATGGCCCGCCCTAGGTCTGACCTGGCATTTTCGTGAAAATTTAAAGCATGGCCATAGGGACGGGTAAAATAGCTATTTTGAAGCAAAAACCCGTCTGACTTTAAATGGCCATAACTTTTGAAAAACAAGAGCTAGGGTGCGTTCCTTACACGTTTTGAGGTGTTTTAGCGAAAAACATGTTTTGAGCCACACGAGCTCTCCGGCCCGTTCGGTGCACATTTTTGAAAAAGCTAGGAGCTGCCCCTAGGTTCGGGGTGTCACAAAATATTGAAAAGTGGTCAAAAACCGCTATCCAGAATCGGATGTAGAATCATTAGACGAACTTAAAATTGTTCTACGACCAATGTCTGCGACGTTTAGTATTCAAGATATGGCCCGCCCTAGGTCTGACCTGGCATTTTCGTGAAAATTTAAAGCATGGCCATAGGGACGGGTAAAATAGCTATTTTGAAGCAAAACCCGTCTGACTTTAAATGGCCATAACTTTTGAAAAACAAGAGCTAGGGTGCGTTCCTTACACGTTTTGAGGTGTTTTAGCGAAAAACATGTTTTGAGCCACACGAGCTCTCCGGCCCGTTCGGTGCACATTTTTGAAAAAGCTAGGAGCTGCCCCTAGGTTCGGGGTGTCACAAAATATTGAAAAGTGGTCAAAAACCGCTATCCAGAATCGGATGTAGAATCATTAGACGAACTTAAAATTGTTCTACGACCAATGTCTGCGACGTTTAGTATTCAAGATATGGCCCGCCCTAGGTCTGACCTGGCATTTTCGTGAAAATTTAAAGCATGGCCATAGGGACGGGTAAAATAGCTATTTTGAAGCAAAAACCCGTCTGACTTTAAATGGCCATAACTTTTGAAAAACAAGAGCTAGGGTGCGTTCCTTACACGTTTTGAGGTGTTTTAGCGAAAAACATGTTTTGAGCCACACGAGCTCTCCGGCCCGTTCGGTGCACATTTTTGAAAAAAGCTAGGAGCTGCCCCTAGGTTCGGGGTGTCACAAAATATTGAAAAGTGGTCAAAAACCGCTATCCAGAATCGGATGTAGAATCATTAGACGAACTTAAAATTGTTCTACGACCAATGTCTGCGACGTTTAGTATTCAAGATATGGCCCGCCCTAGGTCTGACCTGGCATTTTCGTGAAAATTTAAAGCATGGCCATAGGGACGGGTGAAATTGCTATTTTGAAGCAAAAACCACCTCACTTTAAATGGCCATAACTTTTCAAAAACAAGAGCTAGGGTGCGTTCCTTACACGTTTTGAGGTGTTTTAGCGAAAAACATGTTTTGAGCCACACGAGCTCTCCGGCCCGTTCGGTGCACATTTTTGAAAAAGCTAGGAGCTGCCCCTAGGTTCGGGGTGTCACAAAATATTGAAAAGTGGTCAAAAACCGCTATCCAGAATCGGATGTAGAATCATTAGACGAACTTAAAATTGTTCTACAACCCCCAGTCCGACGCCTCGTATTCGAGATATAGCACTTTGTAGGTCTGACCGAGCAATTTTGTACTGAAATGTATGGCGGACATGTTATTCATTAAACAACATTAACTTGCATCGTGCCCTACTTCATCGGCACAGCTACTATCGACTATCTATTGTTGAAATGGATTGAGTTTGACCATTTTAGCTCTTTTCTTATGCCGTGCACCAACAGTGTGTACCGATCAGGGAAAGTACACTACTTACGCGTTCATGGATGTATATGTTGGTACAAGTTGCCGGTCGGAATAGCAGTGCACCAAAACTGTGTACCGATCAGGAAAGTACAAGACGGAGGGCGCAGCCCGAGCGTACGCGTTCATAGATGTCCATGTTGGTACAACCTACATGTACGTACCTTGTTTTTGTATCAAA
>NW_024412079.1:247500-250000 GCF_016920715.1 Anopheles arabiensis | reverse complement strand
GGACCTTCGCCACAACAGTAAGAGCAATTGCTCGCCTAGCATTACTACTCGGACCTGCCTTATTAGGCATCATCCTTACCAAGGTGGTCCATAGCTTCGTCGCTCTCTCCACCGCATACCTGATGTGTGAAGTGTAATCGAGGCGGTCATCTAGGACCATCCCAAGTACTTTAAGCTGCGCGACGAATGTACTACGTGATCACCTACCCTGATAGCCCCATGCTGTATCCTCTGATGGGAACTGACCATAATAAACTCGGTCTTGGTCGGGGCTATCTTTAATCCGTTGTCGGTCATCCATCGGTCGATGATGCGAATCTGACTGGAAACGAGAATTTCAATATCATCAACACAATTACCTTCCACCAACAGTACTATATCGTCTGCATAGCCGATAATCCGTGCACCTTCCACCATTGCAACTCGTAGGACTCCGTCGTACATGAGGTTCCATAACGTTGGGCCAAGTACCGAGCCTTGAGGTACACCCGATGTGACTGCAATCTCTGCCGGTCCATCTGTGGTATCATACATCAGCACACGATTCCTAAAATAATCACCAATGATATCATAAAGATATTTAGGAGTGTTAATTCTCTGTAAAGCATTTGCAATCGCCAACCATGAAGCACTGTTAAAAGCATTAGTAACATCTAATGTAACAACTGCACAATACCGTCCACTGTATCTGTTTCTACTTCTAGCTACCGAAACAATGTCCACTACCCGTTGAATCGCATCAACTGTAGATCGACGACTTCTGAAACCAAATTGGTCGTCAGACAGTCCGTTGACCTCCTCGATGTGTGCATTTAGCCGTTGCACTATGATGCGTTCTAAACCTTTACCTGCCCCGTCTAGTAGACAAATGGGGCGAACTGAACCCGGTTCCCCTGGTGGTTTGTTCGGCTTCGGTATTAACACCAACCTCTGCCTTTTCCACTCATCGGGGAACTTCGCGTTCTCTAAACAGCCTTGGTAAACCCTGCAAAATGCATCGGTTGCAGTCAACATACCAACTTTCAGCGCCTCATTCGGGATACCATCTGGTCCCGGCGCCTTCTTGTTGGGTAGTCTCCTGGCAACCGCAAGAATCTCATCATTAGTTACCCTTTCAAACTCTCGTGGCTGATCGATACGATATTCAGGCCACACCGTGTTTGGGTGAGTAGGAAAAAGCTCGCTCACCACTTCCCTAAACTCGTCCAATGTCATGGTTCGGGGTCCAATCGAACCCTCGGCCACTTTCTTGAACGTATGATATACAATACCAAATGATGCGTTGTTCGCTGTTCCCAGGAACTCTTTCCACTTCCTCTGTCGGGTATGCTTGATCAATCGCTTGAGGGCATTCCGTGCCACCTTGAACTCGTCCCTAAAAGTAGAATAGAGATCAGTATTAAAAGCTCTTTGCGCTAATCGATCGCGGTGTTTGCACTCTTTGCGAAGTGCCTCAATCTCTAACGTCCACCAAAATGCACTCTTGTTAGAGTGTACCTCTTACGTTTAGTCATCGTCGCATTACACGCCGTGACAAGTATACGCATTAAGTCTTCGCTTGTTGTGACCTCGGTCTCAAAAGCGGCTTGCATCATAACTTCAAATATATCTTTGCTAAAATACTTGATGCTCCATCCCGTTATGGGTCGGGACAGATTACGCACGCTTTGCGTCTCAAGATCTATTCGTATTGCACGATGATCAGAGTTCATATAGCTAGATAACACCTCCCACTTAAATGATCTTGCTACGGTTCGGCTCGCAAAAGTAAGATCAACTACTGACGTGCGCCCTGGTCCAACATAAGTTGGGGTGCTGCCGTCGTTCAATAAAATTGCGTCAATCTGCGCAAAGGTTGATAAAACCAACTCACCTCTTCGTTTCTGGGTTTCTCCACGCTCGCCAAGTTGGTTGTTCCAACTTGATGACCAAGCGTTGAAGTCCCCCGATAACGAATTTGTGGATACCGGTTACGGCCATTACCGTGTTATCCAACATGTTCTGGAACTCTTCCATACTAAATCTAGGTGGCGCGTAAACGCTAACCACTCGCATATCACCTATGTCAACTATCATTAAACCCTTCAGAGCCTTACTGACTACCTTAACTGGTAAGTCCGCGTTAACCACTACCGCTGCTGTGTTATCGTCATTGCGTAACACTTTGACGTTGGTTGTTGCCAGATACGGATCTGCAATCAACACTATATCCGCAGATTCTTCCCTAATCGTTTGCCACATTAATTGAAATGCAGCATAACTATGATTCTGGTTATGTTGTAGCAACCTAACCATTATTATCTAATCGTTCGCCTACGGGGACACATATAACTGCCCGTTGCGTGAAGGTTCTGTGACCTCGTACCGCAATCCAAACACTTGACAGAGTTGGTACAAGCTTGCTTCTTGTGTCCACTCAAACCGCATTTCCAGCACAGATTACTTCTGTCTGGTTCCCTACAATGGTAGCTCGTATGGCCTACCTTCCAACACTTATAGC
>NW_024412079.1:230000-240000 GCF_016920715.1 Anopheles arabiensis | reverse complement strand
CGGAGACTTTGCTAGTACGCACGATACTCTGCGCATGTGCACATGTTTTACAACCCAACCAACTTAAGCACCTAGGGAAGTTGTGATGCCATCTGAACACCCACCGACTGATGCATTGAACGGCTAAAGTTGACCTTCAATCCGAACTGGCACTTTGCGGCGTGGAGGCAGTTGCGCGACCACTCCTATCCCAAACCAACAAAGCATGGTGTATCCTAAGTGTTCGGTACAAGCACACCACGACGGGACACATTGAACGGTTCAGCGATCTCTGCACTAGTGGAAGAACTCCAACGTGATACGGGAGACATTGCTCTAAACCGAACGGCATCTCTGCGCGTTTACTTGACGCACCCCAACTTGGTCAACTGTTGGACTTTTCGTAATCACGGCGGGACACATTGAACGAGCTCTAACGGATCTCTGCACGCATGGAACATGGTGGCGGGAATCATTGCTAGAACCGAACGGCGCCTCTGCGCGATGTACAAAGCCCAACAGGAACCTCGTATCGGCTGCCGAGCCGGAGCTTGAACAACTTGGACTTTCACCTCTAATTTATATCAACTCACCACTCCCCGAGGGATCCGCAGAATTGCTTCTGGGTCCCGTATCGTTATTGCGATTCGTGTTTGCATTACACTACATTGAACTATTCCAACTTGTTTATCCGCATGGCGAACATTTGCTGCAGAGAACATTTAAGTTCCACTTCGCTCTCCCCTACGTGGGTCTGAGCTTCGCTCTCAGGGAAAAAATATGCCACATTTGGTAGGGAGACCCGGTTTCATCACGCTTTGTGCCCTGCACCATATATACCCTCATAAATTTATTCATTGGATTAGATCCAAGGAACACCAGATCATGCACCACTACCCATAATAGCTCATCGAGCTTAGCGTGAATCCTTCGGGTTTCCCTAAGAGTTCGATTGGTCTTGCAGAGTTTAAAGACAACGAAGCTTAGTTTCAAGCAATGGTTAATATACGCGTATTCAAAACCCTTAGCTGTTACAACTTTTTACTAGAAACCATCACGACGAAGTCTTTGGGTCCGTAGACCCGTGATGTACTGCTCCAGGAACGTTTTGATAGGGTGGAAGCTCAAAATCATAGGTTAAAATCATCGGCAGAGCCCACCAGACACCACTTTTGCTTCATTAGTTCGGACTATAGGCATACGACGATTTTTATCGCGGAGGGACGTATGACCCAAACGGGGGCTTAATGACCCACTGCCACTGCAAACCATGCTCCTACGACTAAATAGAGGTAAAACTACGATTTGGTGCAATCTTCATGTTTGACCTCGTAGCAAGGTACCCTCCTATAGTAGGCAATGAACAAATGATCATAATCCCAGGAGGGCAAAAATGGGAACCCGAAAGGAAAGCGCTGTTGGCGCGCCTAAGCTACTGGCCCGTAGAGTAAAAATGGTACCCCAACAAAGTTGTCGATTGACATTCTGATTGCACTTTTCATCATCTAGGGTGCGTTCCTTACACGTTTTGAGGTGTTTTAGCGAAAAACATGTTTTGAGCCACACGAGCTCTCCGGCCCGTTCGGTGCACATTTTTGAAAAAGCTAGGGAGCTGCCCCTAGGTTCGGGGTGTCACAAAATATTGAAAAGTGGTCAAAAAACCGCTATCCAGAATCGGATGTAGAATCATTAGACGAACTTAAAATTGTTCCACGACCAATGTCTGCGACGTTTAGTATTCAAGATATGGCCCGCCCTAGGTCTGACCTGGCATTTTCGTGAAAATTTAAAGCATGGCCATAGGGACGGGTGAAATTGCTATTTTGAAGCAAAAACCACCTCACTTTAAATGGCCATAACTTTTCAAAAACAAGAGCTAGGGTGCGTTCTTACACGTTTTGAGGTGTTTTAGCGAAAAACATGTTTTGAGCCACACGAGCTCTCCGGCCCGTTCGGTGCACATTTTTGAAAAAAGCTAGGGAGCTGCCCCTAGGTTCGGGGTGTCACAAAATATTGAAAAGTGGTCAAAAACCGCTATCCAGAATCGGATGTAGAATCATTAGACGAACTTAAAATTGTTCCACGACCAATGTCTGCGACGTTTAGTATTCAAGATATGGCCCGCCCTAGGTCTGACCTGGCATTTTCGTGAAAATTTAAAGCATGGCCATAGGGACGGGTAAAATTGCTATTTTGAAGCAAAAACCACCTCACTTTAAATGGCCATAACTTTTCAAAAACAAGAGCTAGGGTGCGTTCTTTACGTTTTGAGGTGTTTTAGCGAAAAACATGTTTTGAGCCACACGAGCTCTCCGGCCCGTTCGGTGCACATTTTTGAAAAAGCTAGGAGCTGCCCCTAGGTTCGGGGTGTCACAAAATATTGAAAAGTGGTCAAAAACCGCTATCCAGAATCGGATGTAGAATCATTAGACGAACTTAAAATTGTTCCACGACCAATGTCTGCGACGTTTAGTATTCAAGATATGGCCCGCCCTAGGTCTGACCTGGCATTTTCGTGAAAATTTAAAGCATGGCCATAGGGACGGGTAAAATAGCTATTTTGAAGCAAAAACCGTCTGACTTTAAATGGCCATAACTTTTGAAAAACAAGAGCTAGGGTGCGTTCCTTACACGTTTTGAGGTGTTTTAGCGAAAACATGTTTTGAGCCACACGAGCTCTCCGGCCGTTCGGTGCACATTTTTGAAAAAGCTGGGAGCTGCCCCTAGGTTCGGGGTGTCACAAAATATTGAAAAGTGGTCAAAAACCGCTATCCAGAATCGGATGTAGAATCATTAGACGAACTTAAAATTGTTCTACGACCAATGTCTGCGACGTTTAGTATTCAAGATATGGCCCGCCCTAGGTCTGACCTGGCATTTTCGTCACCATAGGCCACAGCGAATGGCTCGTTCGGCCCAACGATGTTCCCGGCCATGAAAGTTCTGCAGGCGAACCTGGGCCATGGCCGTGATGCCCAGAACCTGGTGCTGCAAGCTGCCAGAGAGGAGAAAGCAGACGTGCTCATTCTCTCTGATGTTCTGCGCCCACCTGAAAACAACGGCCGGTGGGCATTCAGCAGCTGCAAGGCGGTAGCGGTGGTAGCTGTCGGCGAGCTACCAATACAGCGGGTGTGGTGCAGTGCTCAGGGGTTGCAGCGCAGATCGGCGGAGTGGTTTTCATCAGCTATGCTCCACCAAGCCTTAACCTCGCAGAGTTCGAGCGCTTCTGGAAGCAATAGAACTGAAGGCTTCTCCCACCCTCGTCGTCGTCGCCGGCGATTTTAACGCCAGACATGAGGAGTGGGGCAGCCCGAGGACTTGCGACCGCGGGGAAGAGCTGCACGGAATGGTGGAGCAGCTTGGCCTAATCGTGATTAATCAAGGTCGGGAATACACGTTTGTTGGCAACGGGGTGGCTCTCCCGAGTATAGTGGATGTGGCATTCGCGAGCTGTCGATCGCTCGCCCTGACACCTGGGTTGTTAGCACAAGCTACACCGCGTCAGACCACCGCTATGTTCTCTACACCGTGGGTGAACACCACCATCCCCGAACAACTGCAGAACCATCAGCAGACAGCGCAGCAGTCGTCTCAGCAGCAACAGCAGCAGCAGCAACAGCAGTCCTTACAACAGCAGCAGTTATCACAACAGCAACAGCAGCAACGACAGCGGCAACCATCGTCGCAGCAGGGTGATTCCTCGCCAGAGGCGTGTGCGTCACGCTGGCCGCCGATGGAAAACCTCGCAGTTTTCCTTCCTCATTCCTCGAGGCGCTGTTCGCTGCGGACTTTGTCCAACGCGCAACGAGCCAGGAGGGTATGATCGCAGCCATGCTCAAGGCCTGCGACGACGATGCAACGGGTTACCCGAGTGCACCAAGACCCGCATCGGAACATTTTTGGTGGTCTCCCTCCTGGCTCGACTGAGGAACAATTGCGAGGTTGCCCGTGACCGGTTGCTGCAGACGGCTGACTTGGAGGAGCGCAGCATAGCAGCAGCTGAGCACAGGACAGCAAGGGCGGAGCCAGTAGAGCAATTCGAGCTAGCAAGCGGAACTTGTTCCAGGAGCTGATCGAAATTGCAGAAGAGAATGCGTTCGGGGCAGGATACCGTGTCGTCATGTCCCGGCTCCGGGGCAGTCGGACGCCTTCAGAAGCGGACCGGGTCGTCCTCGAACGCATTGTATCCGACCCTTCCCTGAGCATCCGCCCTGCGACTGGTCGCAGCTGAGCAACGTTGGAAGCGTCGAGGAGCAACAACAACGGCGGGAATTGCACCGGTAACGGACGACGAGCTGCTGCTCATCGCGAGCCAGATGGCAAATCACAGCACCAGGGCTTGATGGCATCCCGAATGCGGCAGTGAAGACGGCCATCATGTTGTTCCCGGAGGTCTTCCGGGTCCTGTACCAGGATTGCCTCAACCGCGCTTCCGGCGCAGTGGAAGAGGCAACGACTGGTGTTGCTGCCGAAGCAGGGAAGCCTCCGGAGAGAGCAGCTCGTACCGACCCCTCTGCATGCTCGACGCACTGGGGAAGGTACTTGAGCGGCCTCATCCTGAATCGCCTCAATGAACATCTCGAGGAGCCGTCTTCACCCCGACTGTCGGACCGGCAGTTCGGATTTCGTCGAGGGCGGTCGACAGTGAGCGCCATCCAGCGGGTTGTTGAGGCCGGCCGTACCGCCATGTCGTTCCGGCGAACGAACGGCCGGGATAACCGTTTTTGCTTGTGGTGGCGTTGGACGTGAAGAACGCAACACGGCCAGCTGGCAATCCATTGCCAGCGCCCTTCAGGCAAAAGGTGTTCCTGTCGGCCTCCAACGGATGCTTCGAAGCTACTTCGAGGATCGTGTGCTGTACTTTGACACGAGCGAAGGCCCCGCCGTACGGCATGTATCGCCGGTGTTCCACAGGGGTCCATCCTGGGCCCAACTCTGTGGAACATCATGTATGACGGTGCTGGATGTGCCGCTACCTCCCGACGTCGAAGTCATCGGATACGCGGACGATCTGGCGCTGTTGGTACCTGCTACCACCACGGACGAGGTTCGCGCGAGAGCAGAGGAGGCCGTTGACCAGGTCCAACGTTGGATGCAACAGCACGGTCTGGAGCTGGCCCCAGCCAAGACTGAAGCCGTCCTGATCTCAAGCAAGAAGACTCCGCCGCAGGTGACATTTCGCGTCGGTGACGTGGAAGTCCAGTCTTCTAGGAGCATCAGGTACTTGGGCGTGCAGCTCCAAGATCACCTGAAATGGCGAGATCACGTCACGAAAGTCTCCGAAAAGGCGTCGCGCGTGGTGGCAGCTGTAACGCGCCTCATGCAAAACCACAGCGGCCCCAGGACGGCCAAGTCAAGGCTGCTGGCGTATGTGGCAGAATCGGTGTTGCGGTATGCTGCTCCCGTCTGGGCGGAGGCAACTCGGGTGCGTGAGTGCCGACGGATGCTGCAACGAGTACAGCGAAGAGCCGCCATCAGGGTGGCACGGGCATTCCGTACCGTCAGGTATGAGACGGCCACCCTGCTCGCTGGACTCGTACCGATATGCCACCATCAACGAGGATGCCCGGGTCCATCAACAACTCCTTGCTCCAGACCGTGCTGCAACGAAGGAGGACATCCGGGCGACTGAGAGGCAGTTTACCATCGACTGCTGGCAGAAGGAATGGGATGCCGACGCACTGCAACAGGATGCTAGCCGGCACACGCGGTGGACGCACCGTGTCATCCCATCGGTCGGTGACTGGCAGTCTAGGAAACATGGAGACATGACTTTTCATTTGGCGCAGGTTCTGTCCGGACACGGATTTTTCCGTGACTACCTGTGCCATAATGGATTCACGTCGTCCCCAGACTGCCAGTTGTGCGTCGGCGTCCCAGAAACGGCGGAGCACGCGTTCTTCGAGTGTCCACGATTCGCTGCGGTACGTCAGGAGCTACTAGGCGAGGGGGGTCCAGACCCTGTCTGTCCTGACACCCTCCAGCGGCATTTGCTGCGCGATGCCGAGAGCTGGAGCCGTATATGCGAAGCTGCTACAGATAACGGCCCAGCTGCAGCGAGCGTGGACGAGGAGCGGCAGCACTGGCGGTTCACGTCATCGAGCACCATACCGACGACGTGATTCAGTTAGAGGCTCAACGCGCCGAGGTGCGACGGGCCCGAAACGTGAGACGAAACGCCAACCGGCGAGCAGCAACAGCACGTCGGCGGGAAGAACGTCGAGCTGGACTTCCCCCAACCCCACCGGCTTCACCACGCACCGCTCAGCGACGTGCAGCGCTTCGTGAACGGCAAGCGCGGTTTAGAGAGAGGAGGCGAAACCGTCGGCTCTCGGAGTGTCCAGCCGGGCAAGAAGCGATGACGATGACGGCCGAGCAATCGCGGAACACGCTGACGGACCGTCTCGTGAGACATCGCAACAGGTGGAGGAGGCTGCAGCAGTAGTCGAAGACGGTGGCCTGCCGCTGCTGAACAAGTGGCAGCGGTCGAGGCGGAAGTTGCCTCCCGCTAGATTCACAGCGCTGCAGTAGAAGCAGCGAAAGCTGAACCAGAAGACTCCGACTGAGTACGATAGGAGTAAAAGAATTTTAATTTATTTGAATTTGAATAAAAGTGAAAGGTGCAAAAGCACGGTTGCAGATTGGCCAAATACGGCTCAGGACCCCCTTCAAAAAAAACCCTCGCGGGTATACATTGTAGGTGGGTGAGGATTCTATAAAATAAAAGAAACCCGTTATAAAAAAAAAAAAAAGCCAGTTATCCCTGTGGTAACTTTTCTGACACCCTTGCCAAAAACTCGTTATAACCAAAAGGATCGTAAGGCCAAGCTTTCGCTGTCCCGAAGTGTACTGAACGTTGGGATCAAGCCAGCTTTTGTCCTTATGCTCAGCGTGTGGTTTCTGTCCACACTGAGCTGACCTTTGGACACCTCCGTTATCGTTTTGAGATGTACCGCCCCAGTCAAACTCCGCACCTGGCACTGTCCATGACGTGGACCGAAAGGACCTGTCCAGGAGTCTTCGAGCCGGGCGGCGCGCGGAACCGGGGCAAACGTGACATCATAAACGATCGACCGCGCAGAAGCAGTGCACCACGAATGCACCGACGTACGCAAGCTTGTACCCTTGCGGGCCACGGCTCACGGTCGGACAAGCGGGTAACACGCTACACACGACGATGCTACGATGCAGTCTCCCCGGCGGCACCACCCAGCGACACACTGGACGCTGAGCGAGAAACACGGCGCATTGGGCGCGCGCAGGCGAACCGCCGCCACAGCCCCCGGAGGAGGTGCGCGCACGATCCGGACCTGGGGCCCGCGCTTGTTCCACCCAATCATGTAAGTAAGGCAACAGTAAGAGTGGTGGTATCTCAGAGGCGAGCTCCACGAGGAAGCCCTCCCACCTATGCTGCACCTCCTATATCGCCTTACAATGCCAGACTAGAGTCAAGCTCAACAGGGTCTTCTTTCCCCGCTAGTGCATCCAAGCCCGTTCCCTTGGCTGTGGTTTCGCTAGATAGTAGATAGGACAGAGGGAATCTCGTTAATCCATTCATGCGCGTCACTAATTAGATGACGAGGCATTTGCCTTTTTTTTTTTTTTTTTTTGTTATCGAAGGGGAAATCTTGCATAAGACACCTGGGTGATCAACCCCGGTAGTGTGAGATTCTTACTCACTAAAACCCTCCGTGCCTTCAACCGGCCCCGAGTGGATCACCCGTTAGGTATCGACGTCACTCGGGCGGTGGATGTCCATCATCCCAGGCAACGAATGGCTTCCAACAGTGGTGATTAGCCACTGTCTAGCCCTCGGCGATGAAGCTACGATGAACTACGATGAATTCTGTCGTTACTGTCGTCACTGTCGCTGCTCTGCAAGGCCAACTGGATGTTGGCGAGCAAAGCACGTCGTTCGCCTCGTTCGATGACGTGTCTTCGATGTTGTTGTCGAATCATAATCGTCCGTACTGCTTGATGAACCATGCTCCAGTTATATCTGTTAGCAGACATAACGTCGATGATGTTCTCCGGCGTTAACTCCTCGTCGACTTGATGCTGAAGTCTGATGATCAATTCACGATGACGTACACAATGGAATATCGTGTGTTCGGCGTCCTCAGGTTCCTCGCACGCATCGCATAGCGGCGAACCCGTTAACTGCATCCGATGAAGCTGGTAGGCGTAGAAGCCATGGCTGGAAAGAAACTGAGAAAGAAAGAAATCTACACCACCAAATCTTCTACTTATCCATCTGTTGACGTCGGGTATGAGACGGTATGTCCACCGACCGTGAACACTCTCATCCCATTCTCGTTGCCATCGTTCCATAGTTGTGACACGTTCCATGTTACGTGCAACCGATCCGGCGATGTTCTCTGCTCGTCTCCGATGAAAAGTCCTGGAGTCCTCGTCCAGGAGGAGATGAAGCGGGATCATTCCCGCAAGCACGCAGACTGCATCATGAGAAGTTGTCCTGAAAGAAGAGATAACTCGCTGGACTACTGGCCGGTAAAACCGACGTAGCCATTGTCTACGGTTAGCAAATCTAAGAGTATGACACCAAATGGGCGAGGCATACCGGACCTTCGCCACAACAGTAAGAGCAATTGCTCGCCTAGCATTACTACTCGGACCTGCCTTATTAGGCATCATCCTTACCAAGGTGGTCCATAGCTTCGTCGCTCTCTCCACCGCATACCTGATGTGTGAAGTGTAATCGAGGCGGTCATCTAAGACCATCCCCAAATACTTTAAGCTGCGCGACGAATGTACTACATGATCACCTACCCTGATAGCCCCATGCTGTATCCTCTGATGGGAACTGACCATAATAAACTCGGTCTTGGTCGGGGCTATCTTTAATCCGTTGTCGGTCATCCATCGGTCGATGATGCGAATCTGACTGGAAACGAGAATTTCAATATCATCAACACAATTACCTTCCACCAACAATACTATATCGTCTGCATAGCCGATAATCCGTGCACCTTCCACCATTGCAACTCGTAGGACTCCGTCGTACATGAGGTTCCATAACGTTGGGCCAAGTACCGAGCCTTGAGGTACACCCGATGTGACTGCAATCTCTGCCGGTCCATCTGTGGTATCATACATCAGCACACGATTCCTAAAATAATCACCAATGATATCATAAAGATATTTAGGAGTGTTTATTCTCTGTAAAGCATTTGCAATCGCCAACCATGAAGCACTGTTAAAAGCATTAGTAACATCTAATGTAACAACCGCACAATACCGTCCACTGTATCTGTTTCTACTTCTAGCTACCGAAACAATGTCCACTACCCGTTGAATCGCATCAACTGTTGATCGACGACTTCTGAAACCAAATTGGTCGTCAGACAGTCCGTTGACCTCCTCGATGTGTGCATTTAGCCGTTGCACTATGATGCGTTCTAAACCTTTACCTGCCCCGTCTAGTAGACAATGGGCGAACTGAACCCGGTTCCCTGGTGGTTTGTTCGGCTTCGGTATTAACACCAACCTCTGCCTTTTCCACTCATCGGGGAACTTCGCGTTCTCTAAACAGCCTTGGTAAACCCTGCAATGCATCGGTTGCAGTCAACATACCAACTTTCAGCGCCTCATTCGGGATACCATCTGGTCCCGGCGCCTTCTTGTTAGGTAGTCTCCTGGCAACCGCAAGAATCTCATCATTAGTTACCCTTTCAAACTCTCGTGGCTGATCGATACGATAATCAGGCCACACCGTGTTTGGGTGAGTAGGAAAGCTCGCTCACCACTTCCCTAAACTCGTCCAATGTCATGGTTCGGGGTCCAATCGAACCCTCGGCCACTTTCTTGAACGTATGATATACTATACCAAATGATGCGTTGTTCGCTGTTCCCAGGAACTCTTTCCACTTCCTCTGTCGGGTATGCTTGATCAATCGCTTGAGGGCATTCCGTGCCACCTTGAACTCGTCCCTAAAAGTAGAATAGAGATCAGTATTAAAAGCTCTTTGCGCTAATCGATCGCGGTGTTTGCACTCTTTGC
>NW_024412079.1:217500-220000 GCF_016920715.1 Anopheles arabiensis | reverse complement strand
CATTTTTGAAAAAGCTAGGAGCTGCCCCTAGGTTCGGGGTGTCACAAAATATTGAAAAGTGGTCAAAAAACCGCTATCCAGAATCGGATGTAGAATCATTAGACGAACTTAAAATTGTTCCACGACCAATGTCTGCGACGTTTAGTATTCAAGATATGGCCCGCCCTAGGTCTGACCTGGCATTTTCGTGAAAATTTAAAGCATGGCCATAGGGACGGGTGAAATTGCTATTTTGAAGCAAAACCACCTCACTTTAAATGGCCATAACTTTTCAAAAACAAGAGCTAGGGTGCGTTCCTTACACGTTTTGAGGTGTTTTAGCGAAAAACATGTTTTGAGCCACACGAGCTCTCCGGCCCGTTCGGTGCACATTTTTGAAAAAGCTAGGAGCTGCCCCTAGGTTCGGGGTGTCACAAAATATTGAAAAGTGGTCAAAAAACCGCTATCCAGAATCGGATGTAGAATCATTAGACGAACTTAAAATTGTTCCACGACCAATGTCTGCGACGTTTAGTATTCAAGATATGGCCCGCCCTAGGTCTGACCTGGCATTTTCGTGAAAATTTAAAGCATGGCCATAGGGACGGGTGAAATTGCTATTTTGAAGCAAAAACCACCTCACTTTAAATGGCCATAACTTTTCAAAAACAAGAGCTAGGGTGCGTTCTTTACACGTTTTGAGGTGTTTTAGCGAAAACATGTTTTGAGCCACACGAGCTCTCCGGCCCGTTCGGTGCACATTTTTGAAAAAGCTAGGAGCTGCCCCTAGGTTCGGGGTGTCACAAAATATTGAAAAGTGGTCAAAAACCGCTATCCAGAATCGGATGTAGAATCATTAGACGAACTTAAAATTGTTCCACGACCAATGTCTGCGACGTTTAGTATTCAAGATATGGCCCGCCCTAGGTCTGACCTGGCATTTTCGTGAAAATTTAAAGCATGGCCATAGGGACGGGTAAAATAGCTATTTTGAAGCAAAACCCGTCTGACTTTAAATGGCCATAACTTTTGAAAACAAGAGCTAGGGTGCGTTCCTTACACGTTTTGAGGTGTTTTAGCGAAAAACATGTTTTGAGCCACACGAGCTCTCCGGCCCGTTCGGTGCACATTTTTGAAAAAGCTAGGAGCTGCCCCTAGGTTCGGGGTGTCACAAAATATTGAAAAGTGGTCAAAAACCGCTATCCAGAATCGGATGTAGAATCATTAGACGAACTTAAAATTGTTCTACGACCAATGTCTGCGACGTTTAGTATTCAAGATATGGCCCGCCCTAGGTCTGACCTGGCATTTTCGTGAAAATTTAAAGCATGGCCATAGGGACGGGTAAAATAGCTATTTTGAAGCAAAACCCGTCTGACTTTAAATGGCCATAACTTTTGAAAAACAAGAGCTAGGGTGCGTTCCTTACACGTTTTGAGGTGTTTTAGCGAAAAACATGTTTTGAGCCACACGAGCTCTCCGGCCCGTTCGGTGCACATTTTTGAAAAAGCTAGGAGCTGCCCCTAGGTTCGGGGTGTCACAAAATATTGAAAAGTGGTCAAAAACCGCTATCCAGAATCGGATGTAGAATCATTAGACGAACTTAAAATTGTTCTACGACCAATGTCTGCGACGTTTAGTATTCAAGATATGGCCCGCCCTAGGTCTGACCTGGCATTTTCGTGAAAATTTAAAGCATGGCCATAGGGACGGGTAAAATAGCTATTTTGAAGCAAAACCCGTCTGACTTTAAATGGCCATAACTTTTGAAAAACAAGAGCTAGGGTGCGTTCCTTACACGTTTTGAGGTGTTTTAGCGAAAACATGTTTTGAGCCACACGAGCTCTCCGGCCCGTTCGGTGCACATTTTTGAAAAAGCTAGGAGCTGCCCCTAGGTTCGGGGTGTCACAAAATATTGAAAAGTGGTCAAAAACCGCTATCCAGAATCGGATGTAGAATCATTAGACGAACTTAAAATTGTTCCACGACCAATGTCTGCGACGTTTAGTATTCAAGATATGGCCCGCCCTAGGTCTGACCTGGCATTTTCGTGAAAATTTAAAGCATGGCCATAGGGACGGGTGAAATTGCTATTTTGAAGCAAAAACCACCTCACTTTAAATGGCCATAACTTTTCAAAAACAAGAGCTAGGGTGCGTTCCTTACACGTTTTGAGGTGTTTTAGCGAAAACATGTTTTGAGCCACACGAGCTCTCCGGCCCGTTCGGTGCACATTTTTGAAAAAGCTAGGAGCTGCCCCTAGGTTCGGGGTGTCACAAAATATTGAAAAGTGGTCAAAAACCGCTATCCAGAAT
Organism: Anopheles arabiensis; assembly: GCF_016920715.1. Lineage (NCBI taxonomy): Eukaryota > Metazoa > Arthropoda > Insecta > Diptera > Culicidae > Anopheles > Anopheles arabiensis. The sequence continues at coordinate 217,706 of NW_024412079.1, read as the reverse complement.
CGGATGTAGAATCATTAGACGAACTTAAAATTGTTCTACAACCCCCAGTCCGACGCCTCGTATTCGAGATATAGCACTTTGTAGGTCTGACCGAGCAAATTTGTACTGAAATGTATGGCGGACATGTTATTCATTAAACAACATTAACTTGCATCGTGCCCTACTTCATCGGCACAGCTACTATCGACTATCTATTGTTGAAATGG
>NW_024412079.1:190000-207500 GCF_016920715.1 Anopheles arabiensis | reverse complement strand
CTGCGTCGGGTGTTCCTACGTCTGTCTGGAGACATTGCTAGGCCAGTACGGCACTCTGCGCACTCTTGCTTGTCCTCTTCGAGCGACGGGCCTCTAAGCGGGGTTGTATTCCGGTACGACACATCGACCGGTACACATTGCACGCACTAACGATCTCTGCACTGAATGGAACTCATTCATAACCACCGTGACGGGAGACTTTGCTAGTACGCACGATACTCTGCGCATGTGCACATGTTTTACAACCCAACCAACTTAAGCACCTAGGGAAGTTGTGATGCCATCTGAACACCCACCGACTGATGCATTGAACGGCTAAAGTTGACCTTCAATCCGAACTGGCACTTTGCGGCGTGGAGGCAGTTGCGCGACCACTCCTATCCCAAACCAACAAAGCATGGTGTATCCTAAGTGTTCGGTACAAGCACACCACGACGGGACACATTGAACGGTTCAGCGATCTCTCAGCACTAGTGGAAGAACTCCAACGTGATACGGGAGACATTGCTCTAAACCGAACGGCATCTCTGCGCGTTTACTTGACGCACCCCAACTTGGTCAACTGTTGGACTTTTTCGTAATCACGGCGGGACACATTGAACGAGCTCTAACGGATCTCTGCACGCATGGAACATGGTGGCGGGAATCATTGCTAGAACCGAACGGCGCCTCTGCGCGATGTACAAAGCCCAACAGGAACCTCGTATCGGCTGCCGAGCCGGAGCTTGAACAACTTGGACTTTCACCTCTAATTTATATCAACTCACCACTCCCCGAGGGATCCGCAGAATTGCTTCTGGGTCCCGTATCGTTATTTGCGATTCGTGTTTGCATTACACTACATTGAACTATTCCAACTTGTTTATCCGCATGGCGAACATTTGCTGCAGAGAACATTTAAGTTCCACTTCGCTCTCCCCTACGTGGGTCTGAGCTTCGCTCTCAGGGAAAAAATATGCCACATTTGGTAGGGAGACCCGGTTTCATCACGCTTTGTGCCCTGCACCATATATACCCTCATAAATTTATTCATTGGATTAGATCCAAGGAACACCAGATCATGCACCACTACCCATAATAGCTCATCGAGCTTAGCGTGAATCCTTCGGGTTTCCCTAAGAAGTTCGATTGGTCTTGCAGAGTTTAAAGACAACGAAGCTTAGTTTCAAGCAATGGTTAATATACGCGTATTCAAAACCCTTAGCTGTTACAACTTTTTACTAGAAACCATCACGACGAAGTCTTTGGGTCCGTAGACCCGTGATGTACTGCTCCAGGGAACGTTTTGATAGGGTGGAAGCTCAAAATCATAGGTTAAAATCATCGGCAGAGCCCACCAGACACCACTTTTGCTTCATTAGTTCGGACTATAGGCATACGACGATTTTTATCGCGGAGGGGACGTATGACCCAAACGGGGGCTTAATGACCCACTGCCACTGCAAACCATGCTCCTACGACTAAATAGAGGTAAAACTACGATTTGGTGCAATCTTCATGTTTGACCTCGTAGCAAGGTACCCTCCCTATAGTAGGCAATGAACAAATGATCATAATCCCAGGAGGGCAAAAAATGGGAACCCGAAAGGAAAGCGCTGTTGGCGCGCCTAAGCTACTGGCCCGTAGAGTAAAATGGTACCCCAACAAAGTTGTCGATTGACATTCTGATTGCACTTTTCATCATCTAGGGTGCGTTCCTTACACGTTTTGAGGTGTTTTAGCGAAAAACATGTTTTGGAGCCACACGAGCTCTCCGGCCCGTTCGGTGCACATTTTTGAAAAAGCTAGGAGCTGCCCCTAGGTTCGGGGTGTCACAAAATATTGAAAAGTGGTCAAAAAACCGCTATCCAGAATCGGATGTAGAATCATTAGACGAACTTAAAATTGTTCCACGACCAATGTCTGCGACGTTTAGTATTCAAGATATGGCCCGCCCTAGGTCTGACCTGGCATTTTCGTGAAAATTTAAAGCATGGCCATAGGGACGGGTGAAATTGCTATTTTGAAGCAAAACCACCTCACTTTAAATGGCCATAACTTTTCAAAAACAAGAGCTAGGGTGCGTTCCTTACACGTTTTGAGGTGTTTTAGCGAAAACATGTTTTGAGCCACACGAGCTCTCCGGCCCGTTCGGTGCACATTTTTGAAAAAGCTAGGAGCTGCCCCTAGGTTCGGGGTGTCACAAAATATTGAAAAGTGGTCAAAAACCGCTATCCAGAATCGGATGTAGAATCATTAGACGAACTTAAAATTGTTCCACGACCAATGTCTGCGACGTTTAGTATTCAAGATATGGCCCGCCCTAGGTCTGACCTGGCATTTTCGTGAAAATTTAAAGCATGGCCATAGGGACGGGTGAAATTGCTATTTTGAAGCAAAAACCACCTCACTTTAAATGGCCATAACTTTTCAAAAACAAGAGCTAGGGTGCGTTCTTTACACGTTTTGAGGTGTTTTAGCGAAAAACATGTTTTGAGCCACACGAGCTCTCCGGCCCGTTCGGTGCACATTTTTGAAAAAAGCTAGGAGCTGCCCCTAGGTTCGGGGTGTCACAAAATATTGAAAAGTGGTCAAAAACCGCTATCCAGAATCGGATGTAGAATCATTAGACGAACTTAAAATTGTTCCACGACCAATGTCTGCGACGTTTAGTATTCAAGATATGGCCCGCCCTAGGTCTGACCTGGCATTTTCGTGAAAATTTAAAGCATGGCCATAGGGACGGGTAAAATAGCTATTTTGAAGCAAAACCCGTCTGACTTTAAATGGCCATAACTTTTGAAAAACAAGAGCTAGGGTGCGTTCCTTACACGTTTTGAGGTGTTTTAGCGAAAAACATGTTTTGAGCCACACGAGCTCTCCGGCCCGTTCGGTGCACATTTTTGAAAAAGCTAGGAGCTGCCCCTAGGTTCGGGGTGTCACAAAATATTGAAAAGTGGTCAAAAACCGCTATCCAGAATCGGATGTAGAATCATTAGACGAACTTAAAATTGTTCTACGACCAATGTCTGCGACGTTTAGTATTCAAGATATGGCCCGCCCTAGGTCTGACCTGGCATTTTCGTGAAAATTTAAAGCATGGCCATAGGGACGGGTAAAATAGCTATTTTGAAGCAAAACCCGTCTGACTTTAAATGGCCATAACTTTTGAAAACAAGAGCTAGGGTGCGTTCCTTACACGTTTTGAGGTGTTTTAGCGAAAACATGTTTTGAGCCACACGAGCTCTCCGGCCCGTTCGGTGCACATTTTTGAAAAAGCTAGGAGCTGCCCCTAGGTTCGGGGTGTCACAAAATATTGAAAAGTGGTCAAAAACCGCTATCCAGAATCGGATGTAGAATCATTAGACGAACTTAAAATTGTTCTACGACCAATGTCTGCGACGTTTAGTATTCAAGATATGGCCCGCCCTAGGTCTGACCTGGCATTTTCGTGAAAATTTAAAGCATGGCCATAGGGACGGGTAAAATAGCTATTTTGAAGCAAAACCCGTCTGACTTTAAATGGCCATAACTTTTGAAAAACAAGAGCTAGGGTGCGTTCCTTACACGTTTTGAGGTGTTTTAGCGAAAAACATGTTTTGAGCCACACGAGCTCTCCGGCCCGTTCGGTGCACATTTTTGAAAAAGCTAGGAGCTGCCCCTAGGTTCGGGGTGTCACAAAATATTGAAAAGTGGTCAAAAACCGCTATCCAGAATCGGATGTAGAATCATTAGACGAACTTAAAATTGTTCCACGACCAATGTCTGCGACGTTTAGTATTCAAGATATGGCCCGCCCTAGGTCTGACCTGGCATTTTCGTGAAAATTTAAAGCATGGCCATAGGGACGGGTGAAATTGCTATTTTGAAGCAAAAACCACCTCACTTTAAATGGCCATAACTTTTCAAAAACAAGAGCTAGGGTGCGTTCCTTACACGTTTTGAGGTGTTTTAGCGAAAAACATGTTTTGAGCCACACGAGCTCTCCGGCCCGTTCGGTGCACATTTTGAAAAAGCTAGGAGCTGCCCCTAGGTTCGGGGTGTCACAAAATATTGAAAAGTGGTCAAAAACCGCTATCCAGAATCGGATGTAGAATCATTAGACGAACTTAAAATTGTTCCACGACCAATGTCTGCGACGTTTAGTATTCAAGATATGGCCCGCCCTAGGTCTGACCTGGCATTTTCGTGAAAATTTAAAGCATGGCCATAGGGACGGGTGAAATTGCTATTTTGAAGCAAAAACCACCTCACTTTAAATGGCCATAACTTTTCAAAAACAAGAGCTAGGGTGCGTTCTTTACACGTTTTGAGGTGTTTTAGCGAAAACATGTTTTGAGCCACACGAGCTCTCCGGCCCGTTCGGTGCACATTTTTGAAAAAGCTAGGAGCTGCCCCTAGGTTCGGGGTGTCACAAAATATTGAAAAGTGGTCAAAAACCGCTATCCAGAATCGGATGTAGAATCATTAGACGAACTTAAAATTGTTCCACGACCAATGTCTGCGACGTTTAGTATTCAAGATATGGCCCGCCCTAGGTCTGACCTGGCATTTTCGTGAAAATTTAAAGCATGGCCATAGGGACGGGTAAAATAGCTATTTTGAAGCAAAACCCGTCTGACTTTAAATGGCCATAACTTTTGAAAAACAAGAGCTAGGGTGCGTTCCTTACACGTTTTGAGGTGTTTTAGCGAAAAACATGTTTTGAGCCACACGAGCTCTCCGGCCCGTTCGGTGCACATTTTTGAAAAAGCTAGGAGCTGCCCCTAGGTTCGGGGTGTCACAAAATATTGAAAAGTGGTCAAAAACCGCTATCCAGAATCGGATGTAGAATCATTAGACGAACTTAAAATTGTTCTACGACCAATGTCTGCGACGTTTAGTATTCAAGATATGGCCCGCCCTAGGTCTGACCTGGCATTTTCGTGAAAATTTAAAGCATGGCCATAGGGACGGGTAAAATAGCTATTTTGAAGCAAAACCCGTCTGACTTTAAATGGCCATAACTTTTGAAAAACAAGAGCTAGGGTGCGTTCCTTACACGTTTTGAGGTGTTTTAGCGAAAAACATGTTTTGAGCCACACGAGCTCTCCGGCCCGTTCGGTGCACATTTTTGAAAAAGCTAGGAGCTGCCCCTAGGTTCGGGGTGTCACAAAATATTGAAAAGTGGTCAAAAACCGCTATCCAGAATCGGATGTAGAATCATTAGACGAACTTAAAATTGTTCTACGACCAATGTCTGCGACGTTTAGTATTCAAGATATGGCCCGCCCTAGGTCTGACCTGGCATTTTCGTGAAAATTTAAAGCATGGCCATAGGGACGGGTGAAATTGCTATTTTGAAGCAAAAACCACCTCACTTTAAATGGCCATAACTTTTCAAAAACAAGAGCTAGGGTGCGTTCTTTACACGTTTTGAGGTGTTTTAGCGAAAAACATGTTTTGAGCCACACGAGCTCTCCGGCCCGTTCGGTGCACATTTTGAAAAAGCTAGGAGCTGCCCCTAGGTTCGGGGTGTCACAAAATATTGAAAAGTGGTCAAAAACCGCTATCCAGAATCGGATGTAGAATCATTAGACGAACTTAAAATTGTTCTACGACCAATGTCTGCGACGTTTAGTATTCAAGATATGGCCCGCCCTAGGTCTGACCTGGCATTTTCGTGAAAATTTAAAGCATGGCCATAGGGACGGGTGAAATTGCTATTTTGAAGCAAAAACCACCTCACTTTAAATGGCCATAACTTTTCAAAAACAAGAGCTAGGGTGCGTTCTTTACACGTTTTGAGGTGTTTTAGCGAAAAACATGTTTTGAGCCACACGAGCTCTCCGGCCCGTTCGGTGCACATTTTTGAAAAAAGCTAGGAGCTGCCCCTAGGTTCGGGGTGTCACAAAATATTGAAAAGTGGTCAAAAACCGCTATCCAGAATCGGATGTAGAATCATTAGACGAACTTAAAATTGTTCCACGACCAATGTCTGCGACGTTTAGTATTCAAGATATGGCCCGCCCTAGGTCTGACCTGGCATTTTCGTGAAAATTTAAAGCATGGCCATAGGGACGGGTAAAATAGCTATTTTGAAGCAAAACCCGTCTGACTTTAAATGGCCATAACTTTTGAAAAACAAGAGCTAGGGTGCGTTCCTTACACGTTTTGAGGTGTTTTAGCGAAAAACATGTTTTGAGCCACACGAGCTCTCCGGCCCGTTCGGTGCACATTTTTGAAAAAGCTAGGAGCTGCCCCTAGGTTCGGGGTGTCACAAAATATTGAAAAGTGGTCAAAAACCGCTATCCAGAATCGGATGTAGAATCATTAGACGAACTTAAAATTGTTCTACGACCAATGTCTGCGACGTTTAGTATTCAAGATATGGCCCGCCCTAGGTCTGACCTGGCATTTTCGTGAAAATTTAAAGCATGGCCATAGGGACGGGTGAAATTGCTATTTTGAAGCAAAAACCACCTCACTTTAAATGGCCATAACTTTTCAAAAACAAGAGCTAGGGTGCGTTCCTTACACGTTTTGAGGTGTTTTAGCGAAAAACATGTTTTGAGCCACACGAGCTCTCCGGCCCGTTCGGTGCACATTTTTGAAAAAAGCTAGGAGCTGCCCCTAGGTTCGGGGTGTCACAAAATATTGAAAAGTGGTCAAAAACCGCTATCCAGAATCGGATGTAGAATCATTAGACGAACTTAAAATTGTTCTACGACCAATGTCTGCGACGTTTAGTATTCAAGATATGGCCCGCCCTAGGTCTGACCTGGCATTTTCGTGAAAATTTAAAGCATGGCCATAGGGACGGGTGAAATTGCTATTTTGAAGCAAAACCACCTCACTTTAAATGGCCATAACTTTTCAAAAACAAGAGCTAGGGTGCGTTCTTTACACGTTTTGAGGTGTTTTAGCGAAAAACATGTTTTGAGCCACACGAGCTCTCCGGCCCGTTCGGTGCACATTTTTGAAAAAGCTAGGAGCTGCCCCTAGGTTCGGGGTGTCACAAAATATTGAAAAGTGGTCAAAAACCGCTATCCAGAATCGGATGTAGAATCATTAGACGAACTTAAAATTGTTCTACGACCAATGTCTGCGACGTTTAGTATTCAAGATATGGCCCGCCCTAGGTCTGACCTGGCATTTTCGTGAAAATTTAAAGCATGGCCATAGGGACGGGTGAAATTGCTATTTTGAAGCAAAACCACCTCACTTTAAATGGCCATAACTTTTCAAAAACAAGAGCTAGGGTGCGTTCTTTACACGTTTTGAGGTGTTTTAGCGAAAAACATGTTTTGAGCCACACGAGCTCTCCGGCCCGTTCGGTGCACATTTTGAAAAAGCTAGGAGCTGCCCCTAGGTTCGGGGTGTCACAAAATATTGAAAAGTGGTCAAAAAACCGCTATCCAGAATCGGATGTAGAATCATTAGACGAACTTAAAATTGTTCCACGACCAATGTCTGCGACGTTTAGTATTCAAGATATGGCCCGCCCTAGGTCTGACCTGGCATTTTCGTGAAAATTTAAAGCATGGCCATAGGGACGGGTAAAATAGCTATTTTGAAGCAAAACCCGTCTGACTTTAAATGGCCATAACTTTTGAAAAACAAGAGCTAGGGTGCGTTCCTTACACGTTTTGAGGTGTTTTAGCGAAAAACATGTTTTGAGCCACACGAGCTCTCCGGCCCGTTCGGTGCACATTTTGAAAAAGCTAGGAGCTGCCCCTAGGTTCGGGGTGTCACAAAATATTGAAAAGTGGTCAAAAACCGCTATCCAGAATCGGATGTAGAATCATTAGACGAACTTAAAATTGTTCTACGACCAATGTCTGCGACGTTTAGTATTCAAGATATGGCCCGCCCTAGGTCTGACCTGGCATTTTCGTGAAAATTTAAAGCATGGCCATAGGGACGGGTGAAATTGCTATTTTGAAGCAAAAACCACCTCACTTTAAATGGCCATAACTTTTCAAAAACAAGAGCTAGGGTGCGTTCCTTACACGTTTTGAGGTGTTTTAGCGAAAAACATGTTTTGAGCCACACGAGCTCTCCGGCCCGTTCGGTGCACATTTTTGAAAAAGCTAGGAGCTGCCCCTAGGTTCGGGGTGTCACAAAATATTGAAAAGTGGTCAAAAACCGCTATCCAGAATCGGATGTAGAATCATTAGACGAACTTAAAATTGTTCTACAACCCCCAGTCCGACGCCTCGTATTCGAGATATAGCACTTTGTAGGTCTGACCGAGCAAATTTGTACTGAAATGTATGGCGGACATGTTATTCATTAAACAACATTAACTTGCATCGTGCCCTACTTCATCGGCACAGCTACTATCGACTATCTATTGTTGAAATGGATTGAGTTTGACCATTTTAGCTCTTTTCTTATGCCGTGCACCAACAGTGTGTACCGATCAGGGAAAGTACACTACTTACGCGTTCATGGATGTATATGTTGGTACAAGTTGCCGGTCGGAATAGCAGTGCACCAAAACTGTGTACCGATCAGGAAAGTACAAGACGGAGGGCGCAGCCCGAGCGTACGCGTTCATAGATGTCCATGTTGGTACAACCTACATGTACGTACCTTGTTTTTGTATCAAAAGTTCCAATAAAGTGTTTGTATGCTTAAAATGCTTATCTCAACCGGTCACCTTTTGGCCTGCCCTTTATAGACAGAAACCTAGAACGATACTCGCGATGTTTGTGTTTTTCCATTCGCCCGGGACGACGAAATGAGCTCTGTGCACATCGTGTAGAAAACTGTCTCCTCCTCGTATGTTTTTGTCCCTCCACGCATATAATCACCCACATTTGTGTTCAACACGGACGGCGCAGCCCGAGCGAACGCGTTAATGTTTATGTTTGTGCACACTAAAGTTACAATCCTAGGATTTGGTTATTGCGTCGCAGTGCCCGACCGTCGCGGACACCATTCTTGGACAAAAGTCCAAGTACGTAGAGTACATTCCCTAGGTATGTGCCCGTTCGTGACTTTCGTTGCGTGCTTACAGACACGCTTGGGTATGTTTACCATACAAGGTTTACTAGGAAAACCTGGGAAGGACGCTTGCCCTCCCGTCGCGGACACCATTCTTGGAAAGAAGTCCTGGTACTTAGCGTTCTTTAATGTACTTGATCAGTTTGTATTGCAATTGCTTTGTGCCATTGACTTTGCTAATGCTCACTAAGGGGTGTTCGTTTGCGATGTGTATGATAAGCAACTGTCTATTCTTACCAGCAGTTAATCAACACTTTTCACCCAAATCATAGGAACGTAGAGTACTTTCCCTGATCGGTACACAATTTTGGTGCACCTCTAACTTCGCCAGCACTTTATCGTTACGTTTTGTGCACAACCTTGGGACATGGTGTAAGTTTCATCATTGTTATGTTTGATTCGGTTTATTATGATTGAAAAATACGCTACGTCCAAGAAATCTGAACTCGAATACTTTTGCCACGTTGCGCAAAAAGCTACTGAGCAACTCCTAGCCGTTTACCGATTTAAAATTTAATTTTCGTTATTAGTTTTAAAAATACGCTAAGTCCCAAAAATCTGAACTCGAATACTTTTTCTATGTGCCGCCAAAAGCTACTGAGCAACTCCTAGCCGTTTACCGATTTAAAATTTAATTTTCGTTATTAGTTTTAAAAATACGCTAAGTCCCAAAAATCTGAACTCGAATACTTTTTCTATGTGCCGCTAAAAGCTACTGAGCAACGCCTAGGTTGGTACATTTCTGGTACATGGAGTGTATGCGTGCAGGCGTACTGCCGTGCTGGACTGGAAAATCGCACTTGCTACTAGAACGTAGAGTAATTCCCCTAGATAGGTGCTTTTGCATGCCTCTGTTCGACGTCCATGCAACTTGGAACGTGCGACACACGTAGCTAGGCTTCCCATACATATTCCCTAGGGTAGCACCAAATTGCACACTTTCAGGGGTATATTTTGGTACGGTGTACTGTGCATGGTACAAGTATCATTAGCTCGTGCAATTTATTTTGCATCAAGTTGCGATTGCTGGTGCGTCGAGATAGGAGTGTTTCGCGACTTTTGCCAAGCTTTGGTGCCATTTGGTGAATAATTAATGTTCTAGCCACAATAAACGTGCCACATAATGCCAATAACGAAAACGCCATTTTCAAGGGACTTCCAGTCAAAATGTTTGCAATCAGCGCTTTCCTGTCGAGTTCAGGATTTGGGACTGAGCGATTTTTTCACGATCCAATCAAACGACCAGTTCGTGAATAAACAATTCATACAACAGTACATCCCTTCAAAGTAGAAAAAGCCGAATGCTAGGGAGCTCCAGTCAAAAACGTTGTCATTGGCGCTTTCTTCTCGAGTTCAGGATTTGGGACTTAGCGTTTTTTCACGATCCAGCCAAAAGACCAGATCGTGAAATAAACAATTAACACAACTGTACTAGTACATCCCTTCAACTGAAGCAAGCGCACCATACATGACCCGTACGCTAATCATCCAAGCACATGACACGTCAACTAAGTCAACACATGATACAACTTGGAAAACTGACGGGTAAGTAGGTCATCTCGTACACGACGACACACCGACCAAACCAGGTCAACACGTCACATGCACAAGACATCCTACTACCAAGGCCGACCACCTCGACACACGACCTGTTAACCGAACATGGTCAACACCATCATGTGCAAGGCAACCGGGCCAAACGGGTCAACTTATACAACTTGTAACGAGCATGTGTAAGCTTACTGGTGTGGTCCGCACGGTCCTCACATCAAGACAATCAAGTCGAGAACGAGGCACGCCGACAAGCTCATTAGTGTTAAGTGTCCTTCTCCATCCTATGTCAAGTCACTCGTCTGACACGGAAGTAGCCAACTCTTGTCCACTAGTATAAAGGAACGGTCTCCAGACCAGGTCAAGTCACTCGTCTGACAAGGAAGGAGCACGCACCAAGCTTCACCAGAGCACGGTACCACGGTCCCCAGACCAAGATGGTTAGTTACGCCAACGAGGAAGGGGCACGCGTTCCCTTGCTACACTCAACTTAGTACACTCATGCTCTCACAAGAGTATCCCCTGTGTCGACGTGGTCCCCAGACCAAGACGAGCTTGCGCACATCGAGGAAGGGGCACACGGACAAACCACCAAGCATGGGTCGCCTGAGAGGATCGATGCGAACGCATCTCTACAACTCGCAGCTCCCAGCCTGAAGTCCCGTCGTTTGCGGGCGGTTGATAGGTGTCGAAACTAGGTATATCCACGTTGGGCAGAGCTCAAGCCAACGGCGTTCCCAGTTACGGTACTAACACGTGCAGCGAACTCCACTCATTGCGGCCTAGGTATAGCGGGATGAGACGCCGGGCTGCAGACGCAGACTCCAACGGATCTCAGAGGGTTGTTAGGCCCGCTAGCTTCCGAACACCTAATGGGTTTGAGAAGCGCTATCAGCTCGGATTGGCTACGACCTTAGAGGCGTTCAGGCATAATCCAGCGGACGTAGCGTCATACCAAAGTCCGGTCGGACTAGTATTGAGCCAGTGGTCCGTACCTGTGGTTCCTCTCGTACTGCACAGGAATTCCGTTAAGATAGCGACTATAAGCACACACCAGTAGGGTAAAACTAACCTGTCTCACGACGGTCTAAACCCAGCTCACGTTCCCTTGAAAGGGTGAACAATCCTACGCTTGGTGAATTTTGCTTCACAATGATAGGAAGAGCCGACATCGAAGGATCAAAAAGCCACGTCGCTATGAACGCTTGGCGGCCACAAGCCAGTTATCCCTGTGGTAGTGTTCATCGAGTAGCCGTCGAGTGAAGACGGATGTAAACACGCTCCGACAGAGTTTCGGAAAAAAGGATACCCGTAAAGCAAATTTGGTCTGGGAAGCAGTTCCCGTACAGCAAAATTTGAATTTATCGTTAGTGCTCGAAAAACTGCTCGAATATTTAAAAGTGTGCGTAAAATTCAGCGAAGTGGTGTAGTGTCAGCGGGAGCTCGAATCTGCCCGAATCGAGGCGCTCGAAAAGTGCTCGAATTTTTTCGAAACTGCTCGAATTTTTCGAAAATTCGGAGAAGCTGTAGGGTGGTAGAGAGTGACAAAACAAACACGGGAAAATTATTTTCTACCCTTTTCCTCCCCCCACCCGGTGAAGTGCATAGATAAAAAAAAAAAAAAAAAAAAGAGGTCCAAAAGGGTGGAAATCGGGGTCGAACCGTTTAGACGTATAAACGCACCGGGGAATTCGGGACTGGTGCGGAATAATTCCCCACGCGCGAGACGCACCCTCCCGAAATTTACCCCACCCTCCCCTCCCCCGACCACCAGGGGGCATAAATTGGACCGTTTTCATCTAAGCAGCGGAATTGAAGCGAAGATCTACATTATAGCAGAACACCAGCTAGGCGGCGCAGAATCCCAGGGTCATTCCGACCCCTGGGTCATTCGACCCCGGGGTCATTTCGACCCCCAGGGTTATTTACCCCACCCATCGCGAACGTCGGTTATCGCGATGGAAGCACCCGGGAGATCGACCCGCTCGGGTGCTAGGGCGATGTCGGTGGACTGCCGCACCAGCTTGGCTCCCAGTTCCAAGCTGTTTGCGACCGAGCCTCGTGTTGCGCTGCCTCGGGTAAGCGCCACAGGCATCAACAAGCCCACTGCACAGCCAAAGCTGCATCCGCGACACCGGCTCCGGAGCTCGAGTTGCTCAGAGCAACCATCCAACGCCTCGAGGAGCAGAATATCGCTATGAAGGAGCAAAACGCAAAACTCCTGGAGCAGATAACCGGCATGTGCCAACTGCTGCAGGAGGAAAAGGAGGAGGCAAAGCGCCGTGAGGAGAAGCTCGAGGCGCAGATGGAGAAGTTAGCCGCCGCACATCAACGTGACCGAGATGTGCTCAACTCTCTGTTGGCGGCAAAGGTTGGCGGCGGACAACCGTCATCTAGTCCGCGTCAACCACCAACTCCGTTGCCGCGCCGATCCTCTGCGCAACAGCAGCAGCAGCAACAACAACAGCAGCGGAATCAGCACGAGCAGGAGCAGCCCCGCGCGTCGACGTCGCGCGTAGTCATGCCGCCGCACAGCGAGGCATCGACAGCCGTCCGCGAAGACGCTGTGCCGGAACTGACCTACAGCGAGGTCGTACGGCGTAGATATCGCGGCAAAGCTACGGGTAAGCCACGCTCCCAGCAGCAGCCGCAACAGCAGCAGCAGCAGCGTCAGCTACAGCGACAGGCAGTCGGTATCGCGCAGCATCAACAGCAGCAGCAGCAACGTCAGCCACAGCGACAGGCGGTCGCTGGCTCGCAGCAGCAACAGCAGGAGCGTATGCAGCAGCAGCAGCAGCTACAGCGTAAGCGAAAGCCGAGGCCTGACATCATCGAGGTGTCTCCCAGCGAAGGCGAAACCTGGGATGGCATTTACGACAAGGTGCGCAAAGCCATTCGTCTGGACGCGGCTCACAGCGAAATGAAAGGGCATATTAAGCAGGGCCGCCGAACTCATGCTAGGCTGCTACGTATGGAGCTGAGCAAGACGGCAAACGCTCCGCTTATGCTGGAAGGCGTCCGCAAAATCATCGGCGACGCAGGCGTCAGTCGGCTTGTCACAGAAATGGGTGAGCTGCTGGTAGTCGATATCGATCCCCTTGCTACGGAGGAAGATATCATTGCTGCCCTCGATGCTAAGATTGGCGCAAGTGCTGGAGTTGTTTCTGCCAGCATTTGGGAACTACCGGATGGTTCGAAGCGAGCACGCATCCGGCTACCTGTGAAGTCGGCTCGGCAGTTGGAAGGACATAAACTGTTCCTGTGCGACTGTGTGAGCAAGGTTCGAGCAGCCCCACCAACGCCTCCAGAGCGACAGCGCTGTTTCCGCTGTCTGGAGATGGGCCACATCGCCTCGAACTGCCGTTCCACCGCAGATCGGCAGAATCTGTGCATCCGCTGTGGGCTTACCGGACACAAAGCACGATCCTGCCAGAATGAGGCAAAGTGCGCACTGTGCGGTGGCGCTCACCACATAGGCCACAGCGAATGTGCTCGTTCGGCCCAACGATGTTCCCGGCCATGAAAGTTCTGCAGGCGAACCTGGGCCATGGCCGTGATGCCCAGAACCTGGTGCTGCAAGCTGCCAGAGAGGAGAAAGCAGACGTGCTCATTCTCTCTGATGTTCTGCGCCCACCTGAAAACAACGGCCGGTGGGCATTCAGCAGCTGCAAGGCGGTAGCGGTGGTAGCTGTCGGCGAGCTACCAATACAGCGGGTGTGGTGCAGTGAAGCTCAGGGGTTGGTTGCAGCGCAGATCGGCGGAGTGGTTTTCATCAGCTGCTATGCTCCACCAAGCCTTAACCTCGCAGAGTTCGAGCGCTTCTTGAAGCAATAGAACTCGAAGGCTTCTCCCACCCTCAAGTCGTCGTCGCCGGCGATTTTAACGCCAGACATGAGGAGTGGGGCAGCCCGAGGACTTGCGACCGCGGGGAAGAGCTGCACGGAATGGTGGAGCAGCTTGGCCTAATCGTGATTAATCAAGGTCGGGAATACACGTTTGTTGGCAACGGGTGGCTCTCCCGAGTATAGTGGATGTGGCATTCGCGAGCCCGTCGATCGCTCGCCCTGACACCTGGGTTGTTAGCACAAGCTACACCGCGTCAGACCACCGCTATGTTCTCTACACCGTGGGTGGAACACCACCATCCCCCGAACAACTGCAGAACCATCAGCAGACAGCGCAGCAGTCGTCTCAGCAGCAACAGCAGCAGCAGCAACAGCAGTCCTTACAACAGCAGCAGTTATCACAACAGCAACAGCAGCAACGACAGCGGCAACCATCGTCGCAGCAGGGTGATTCCTCAAGCCAGAGGCGTGTGCGTCACGCTGGCCGCCGATGGAAAACCTCGCAGTTTTCTCCTTCCTCATTCCTCGAGGCGCTGTTCGCTGCGGACTTTGTCCAACGCGCAACGAGCCAGGAGGGTATGATCGCAGCCATGCTCAAGGCCTGCGACGAGACGATGCAACGGGTTACCCGAGTGCACCAAGACCCGCATCGGAACATCTTTTGGTGGTCTCCCCTGGCTCGACTGAGGAACAATTGCGAGGTTGCCCGTGACCGGTTGCTGCAGACGGCTGACTTGGAGGAGCGCAGCATAGCAGCAGCTGAGCACAGGACAGCAAGGGCGGAGTTCAGTAGAGCAATTCGAGCTAGCAAGCGGAACTTGTTCCAGGAGCTGATCGAAATTGCAGAAGAGAATGCGTTCGGGGCAGGATACCGTGTCGTCATGTCCCGGCTCCGGGGCAGTCGGACGCCTTCAGAAGCGGACCGGGTCGTCCTCGAACGCATTGTATCCGACCTCTTCCCTGAGCATCCGCCCTGCGACTGGTCGCAGCTGAGCAACGTTGGAAGCGTCGAGGAGCAACAACAACGGCGGGAATTGCACCGGTAACGGACGACGAGCTGCTGCTCATCGCGAGCCAGATGGCAAATCACAAAGCACCAGGGCTTGATGGCATCCCGAATGCGGCAGTGAAGACGGCCATCATGTTGTTCCCGGAGGTCTTCCGGGTCCTGTACCAGGATTGCCTCAACCGCGCTTCGTTTCCGGCGCAGTGGAAGAGGCAACGACTGGTGTTGCTGCCGAAGCAGGGGAAGCCTCCGGGAGAGAGCAGCTCGTACCGACCCCTCTGCATGCTCGACGCACTGGGGAAGGTACTTGAGCGCCTCATCCTGAATCGCCTCAATGAACATCTCGAGGAGCCGTCTTCACCCCGACTGTCGGACCGGCAGTTCGGATTTCGTCGAGGGCGGTCGACAGTGAGCGCCATCCAGCGGGTTGTTGAGGCCGGCCGTACCGCCATGTCGTTCCGGCGAACGAACGGCCGGGATAACCGTTTCTTGCTTGTGGTGGCGTTGGACGTGAAGAACGCGTTCAACACGGCCAGCTGGCAATCCATTGCCAGCGCCCTTCAGGCAAAAGGTGTTCCCGTCGGCCTCCAACGGATGCTTCGAAGCTACTTCGAGGATCGTGTGCTGTACTTTGACACGAGCGAAGGCCCCGCCGTACGGCATGTAACCGCCGGTGTTCCACAGGGGTCCATCCTGGGCCCAACTCTGTGGAACATCATGTATGACGGGGTGCTGGATGTGCCGCTACCTCCCGACGTCGAAGTCATCGGATACGCGGACGATCTGGCGCTGTTGGTACCTGCTACCACCACGGACGAGGTTCGCGCGAGAGCAGAGGAGGCCGTTGACCAGGTCCAACGTTGGATGCAACAGCACGGTCTGGAGCTGGCCCCAGCCAAGACTGAAGCCGTCCTGATCTCAAGCAAGAAGACTCCGCCGCAGGTGACATTTCGCGTCGGTGACGTGGAAGTCCAGTCTTCTAGGAGCATCAGGTACTTGGGCGTGCAGCTCCAAGATCACCTGAAATGGCGAGATCACGTCACGAAAGTCTCCGAAAAGGCGTCGCGCGTGGTGGCAGCTGTAACGCGCCTCATGCAAAACCACAGCGGCCCCAGGACGGCCAAGTCAAGGCTGCTGGCGTATGTGGCAGAATCGGTGTTGCGGTATGCTGCTCCCGTCTGGGCTGAGGCAACTCAGGTGCGAGAGTGCCGACGGATGCTGCAACGAGTTCAGCGAAAAGCAGCCATCAGGGTGGCACGGGCATTCCGTACCGTCAGGTATGAGACGGCCACCCTACTCGCTGGACTCGTACCGATATGCCACCTCATCAACGAGGATGCTCGGGTTCACCAACAACTCCTTGCTCCAGACCGTGCTGCAACGAGGGAGGACATCCGGGCGACGGAGCGGCAGAACACCATCGACTGCTGGCAGGAGGAATGGGATGCCGACGCACTGCAACAGGATGCTAGCCGGCACACGCGGTGGACGCACCGTGTAATTCCATCGGTCGGCGACTGGCAGTCTAGGAAACATGGAGATATGACTTTCCATCTGGCACAGGTTTTGTCCGGACACGGATTTTTCCGTGACTACTTGTGCCACAATGGATTCACGTCGTCCCCAGACTGCCAGTTGTGCGTCGGCGTCCCAGAGACGGCGGAGCACGCCTTCTTCGAGTGCCCACGCTTTGCGGCAGTTCGACAGGAGCTACTCGGCGAGGGAGGTCCAGACCCTGTCTGTCCGACACCCTCCAGCGGCACTTGTTGCGCGACGCCGATGGCTGGAGTCGTATTTGCGAAGCCGCGAAGCGAATAACGGCCCAACTGCAGCGAGCGTGGGACGAGGAGCGGGCAGCATTGGCTGTTAACGTCATCGAGCGTCAGGACGAAGACGCAGCAGAGCTGGAGGCCCAACGCGCGGAAGTGCGGCGGGCCCGTAACGAGCGACGCAACGCCAACCGGCGAGCAGCAACAGCACGCCGGCGGGAAGAACGTCGAGCTGGACTTCCCCAACCCCACCAGCTTCACCACGGACCGCTCAGCGACGTGCAGCGCTTCGTGAGCGTCAAGCGCGGTTCAGGGAGAGGAGACGAAACCGTCGTCTTCGGGATGTCCGGCCAGGCGAT
>NW_024412079.1:175000-182500 GCF_016920715.1 Anopheles arabiensis | reverse complement strand
ACCGAACGGCATCTCTGCGCGTTTACTTGACGCACCCCCAACTTGGTCAACTGTTGGACTTTTTCGTAATCACGGCGGGACACATTGAACGAGCTCTAACGGATCTCTGCACGCATGGAACATGGTGGCGGGAATCATTGCTAGAACCGAACGGCGCCTCTGCGCGATGTACAAAGCCCAACAGGAACCTCGTATCGGCTGCCGAGCCGGAGCTTGAACAACTTGGACTTTCACCTCTAATTTATATCAACTCACCACTCCCCGAGGGATCCGCAGAATTGCTTCTGGGTCCCGTATCGTTATTTGCGATTCGTGTTTGCATTACACTACATTGAACTATTCCAACTTGTTTATCCGCATGGCGAACATTTGCTGCAGAGAACATTTAAGTTCCACTTCGCTCTCCCCTACGTGGGTCTGAGCTTCGCTCTCAGGGAAAAAATATGCCACATTTGGTAGGGAGACCCGGTTTCATCACGCTTTGTGCCCTGCACCATATATACCCTCATAAATTTATTCATTGGATTAGATCCAAGGAACACCAGATCATGCACCACTACCCATAATAGCTCATCGAGCTTAGCGTGAATCCTTCGGGTTTCCCTAAGAAGTTCGATTGGTCTTGCAGAGTTTAAAGACAACGAAGCTTAGTTTCAAGCAATGGTTAATATACGCGTATTCAAAACCCTTAGCTGTTACAACTTTTTACTAGAAACCATCACGACGAAGTCTTTGGGTCCGTAGACCCGTGATGTACTGCTCCAGGAACGTTTTGATAGGGTGGAAGCTCAAAATCATAGGTTAAAATCATCGGCAGAGCCCACCAGACACCACTTTTGCTTCATTAGTTCGGACTATAGGCATACGACGATTTTTATCGCGGAGGGGACGTATGACCCAAACGGGGCTTAATGACCCACTGCCACTGCAAACCATGCTCCTACGACTAAATAGAGGTAAAACTACGATTTGGTGCAATCTTCATGTTTGACCTCGTAGCAAGGTACCCTCCCTATAGTAGGCAATGAACAAATGATCATAATCCCAGGAGGGCAAAAAATGGGAACCCGAAAGGAAAGCGCTGTTGGCGCGCCTAAGCTACTGGCCCGTAGAGTAAAAATGGTACCCCCAACAAAGTTGTCGATTGACATTCTGATTGCACTTTTCATCATCTAGGGTGCGTTCCTTACACGTTTTGAGGTGTTTTAGCGAAAAACATGTTTTGAGCCACACGAGCTCTCCGGCCCGTTCGGTGCACATTTTTGAAAAAGCTAGGAGCTGCCCCTAGGTTCGGGGTGTCACAAAATATTGAAAAGTGGTCAAAAAACCGCTATCCAGAATCGGATGTAGAATCATTAGACGAACTTAAAATTGTTCCACGACCAATGTCTGCGACGTTTAGTATTCAAGATATGGCCCGCCCTAGGTCTGACCTGGCATTTTCGTGAAAATTTAAAGCATGGCCATAGGGACGGGTGAAATTGCTATTTTGAAGCAAAAACCACCTCACTTTAAATGGCCATAACTTTTCAAAAACAAGAGCTAGGGTGCGTTCCTTACACGTTTTGAGGTGTTTTAGCGAAAAACATGTTTTGAGCCACACGAGCTCTCCGGCCCGTTCGGTGCACATTTTTGAAAAAGCTAGGAGCTGCCCCTAGGTTCGGGGTGTCACAAAATATTGAAAAGTGGTCAAAAAACCGCTATCCAGAATCGGATGTAGAATCATTAGACGAACTTAAAATTGTTCCACGACCAATGTCTGCGACGTTTAGTATTCAAGATATGGCCCGCCCTAGGTCTGACCTGGCATTTTCGTGAAAATTTAAAGCATGGCCATAGGGACGGGTGAAATTGCTATTTTGAAGCAAAAACCACCTCACTTTAAATGGCCATAACTTTTCAAAAACAAGAGCTAGGGTGCGTTCTTTACACGTTTTGAGGTGTTTTAGCGAAAAACATGTTTTGAGCCACACGAGCTCTCCGGCCCGTTCGGTGCACATTTTTGAAAAAGCTAGGAGCTGCCCCTAGGTTCGGGGTGTCACAAAATATTGAAAAGTGGTCAAAAACCGCTATCCAGAATCGGATGTAGAATCATTAGACGAACTTAAAATTGTTCCACGACCAATGTCTGCGACGTTTAGTATTCAAGATATGGCCCGCCCTAGGTCTGACCTGGCATTTTCGTGAAAATTTAAAGCATGGCCATAGGGACGGGTAAAATAGCTATTTTGAAGCAAAACCCGTCTGACTTTAAATGGCCATAACTTTTGAAAAACAAGAGCTAGGGTGCGTTCCTTACACGTTTTGAGGTGTTTTAGCGAAAAACATGTTTTGAGCCACACGAGCTCTCCGGCCCGTTCGGTGCACATTTTTGAAAAAAGCTAGGAGCTGCCCCTAGGTTCGGGGTGTCACAAAATATTGAAAAGTGGTCAAAAACCGCTATCCAGAATCGGATGTAGAATCATTAGACGAACTTAAAATTGTTCTACGACCAATGTCTGCGACGTTTAGTATTCAAGATATGGCCCGCCCTAGGTCTGACCTGGCATTTTCGTGAAAATTTAAAGCATGGCCATAGGGACGGGTAAAATAGCTATTTTGAAGCAAAACCCGTCTGACTTTAAATGGCCATAACTTTTGAAAAACAAGAGCTAGGGTGCGTTCCTTACACGTTTTGAGGTGTTTTAGCGAAAAACATGTTTTGAGCCACACGAGCTCTCCGGCCCGTTCGGTGCACATTTTTGAAAAAAGCTAGGAGCTGCCCCTAGGTTCGGGGTGTCACAAAATATTGAAAAGTGGTCAAAAACCGCTATCCAGAATCGGATGTAGAATCATTAGACGAACTTAAAATTGTTCTACGACCAATGTCTGCGACGTTTAGTATTCAAGATATGGCCCGCCCTAGGTCTGACCTGGCATTTTCGTGAAAATTTAAAGCATGGCCATAGGGACGGGTAAAATAGCTATTTTGAAGCAAAACCCGTCTGACTTTAAATGGCCATAACTTTTGAAAAACAAGAGCTAGGGTGCGTTCCTTACACGTTTTGAGGTGTTTTAGCGAAAAACATGTTTTGAGCCACACGAGCTCTCCGGCCCGTTCGGTGCACATTTTTGAAAAAAGCTAGGAGCTGCCCCTAGGTTCGGGGTGTCACAAAATATTGAAAAGTGGTCAAAAACCGCTATCCAGAATCGGATGTAGAATCATTAGACGAACTTAAAATTGTTCCACGACCAATGTCTGCGACGTTTAGTATTCAAGATATGGCCCGCCCTAGGTCTGACCTGGCATTTTCGTGAAAATTTAAAGCATGGCCATAGGGACGGGTGAAATTGCTATTTTGAAGCAAAAACCACCTCACTTTAAATGGCCATAACTTTTCAAAAACAAGAGCTAGGGTGCGTTCCTTACACGTTTTGAGGTGTTTTAGCGAAAAACATGTTTTGAGCCACACGAGCTCTCCGGCCCGTTCGGTGCACATTTTTGAAAAAAGCTAGGAGCTGCCCCTAGGTTCGGGGTGTCACAAAATATTGAAAAGTGGTCAAAAACCGCTATCCAGAATCGGATGTAGAATCATTAGACGAACTTAAAATTGTTCCACGACCAATGTCTGCGACGTTTAGTATTCAAGATATGGCCCGCCCTAGGTCTGACCTGGCATTTTCGTGAAAATTTAAAGCATGGCCATAGGGACGGGTGAAATTGCTATTTTGAAGCAAAAACCACCTCACTTTAAATGGCCATAACTTTTCAAAAACAAGAGCTAGGGTGCGTTCTTTACACGTTTTGAGGTGTTTTAGCGAAAAACATGTTTTGAGCCACACGAGCTCTCCGGCCCGTTCGGTGCACATTTTTGAAAAAGCTAGGAGCTGCCCCTAGGTTCGGGGTGTCACAAAATATTGAAAAGTGGTCAAAAAACCGCTATCCAGAATCGGATGTAGAATCATTAGACGAACTTAAAATTGTTCCACGACCAATGTCTGCGACGTTTAGTATTCAAGATATGGCCCGCCCTAGGTCTGACCTGGCATTTTCGTGAAAATTTAAAGCATGGCCATAGGGACGGGTGAAATTGCTATTTTGAAGCAAAAACCACCTCACTTTAAATGGCCATAACTTTTCAAAAACAAGAGCTAGGGTGCGTTCCTTACACGTTTTGAGGTGTTTTAGCGAAAAACATGTTTTGAGCCACACGAGCTCTCCGGCCCGTTCGGTGCACATTTTTGAAAAAAGCTAGGAGCTGCCCCTAGGTTCGGGGTGTCACAAAATATTGAAAAGTGGTCAAAAAACCGCTATCCAGAATCGGATGTAGAATCATTAGACGAACTTAAAATTGTTCCACGACCAATGTCTGCGACGTTTAGTATTCAAGATATGGCCCGCCCTAGGTCTGACCTGGCATTTTCGTGAAAATTTAAAGCATGGCCATAGGGACGGGTGAAATTGCTATTTTGAAGCAAAAACCACCTCACTTTAAATGGCCATAACTTTTCAAAAACAAGAGCTAGGGTGCGTTCTTTACACGTTTTGAGGTGTTTTAGCGAAAAACATGTTTTGAGCCACACGAGCTCTCCGGCCCGTTCGGTGCACATTTTTGAAAAAAGCTAGGAGCTGCCCCTAGGTTCGGGGTGTCACAAAATATTGAAAAGTGGTCAAAAAACCGCTATCCAGAATCGGATGTAGAATCATTAGACGAACTTAAAATTGTTCCACGACCAATGTCTGCGACGTTTAGTATTCAAGATATGGCCCGCCCTAGGTCTGACCTGGCATTTTCGTGAAAATTTAAAGCATGGCCATAGGGACGGGTAAAATAGCTATTTTGAAGCAAAAACCCGTCTGACTTTAAATGGCCATAACTTTTGAAAAACAAGAGCTAGGGTGCGTTCCTTACACGTTTTGAGGTGTTTTAGCGAAAAACATGTTTTGAGCCACACGAGCTCTCCGGCCCGTTCGGTGCACATTTTTGAAAAAGCTAGGAGCTGCCCCTAGGTTCGGGGTGTCACAAAATATTGAAAAGTGGTCAAAAACCGCTATCCAGAATCGGATGTAGAATCATTAGACGAACTTAAAATTGTTCTACGACCAATGTCTGCGACGTTTAGTATTCAAGATATGGCCCGCCCTAGGTCTGACCTGGCATTTTCGTGAAAATTTAAAGCATGGCCATAGGGACGGGTAAAATAGCTATTTTGAAGCAAAAACCCGTCTGACTTTAAATGGCCATAACTTTTGAAAAACAAGAGCTAGGGTGCGTTCCTTACACGTTTTGAGGTGTTTTAGCGAAAAACATGTTTTGAGCCACACGAGCTCTCCGGCCCGTTCGGTGCACATTTTTGAAAAAAGCTAGGAGCTGCCCCTAGGTTCGGGGTGTCACAAAATATTGAAAAGTGGTCAAAAACCGCTATCCAGAATCGGATGTAGAATCATTAGACGAACTTAAAATTGTTCTACGACCAATGTCTGCGACGTTTAGTATTCAAGATATGGCCCGCCCTAGGTCTGACCTGGCATTTTCGTGAAAATTTAAAGCATGGCCATAGGGACGGGTGAAATTGCTATTTTGAAGCAAAAACCACCTCACTTTAAATGGCCATAACTTTTCAAAAACAAGAGCTAGGGTGCGTTCTTTACACGTTTTGAGGTGTTTTAGCGAAAAACATGTTTTGAGCCACACGAGCTCTCCGGCCCGTTCGGTGCACATTTTTGAAAAAGCTAGGAGCTGCCCCTAGGTTCGGGGTGTCACAAAATATTGAAAAGTGGTCAAAAACCGCTATCCAGAATCGGATGTAGAATCATTAGACGAACTTAAAATTGTTCTACGACCAATGTCTGCGACGTTTAGTATTCAAGATATGGCCCGCCCTAGGTCTGACCTGGCATTTTCGTGAAAATTTAAAGCATGGCCATAGGGACGGGTGAAATTGCTATTTTGAAGCAAAACCACCTCACTTTAAATGGCCATAACTTTTCAAAAACAAGAGCTAGGGTGCGTTCTTTACACGTTTTGAGGTGTTTTAGCGAAAAACATGTTTTGAGCCACACGAGCTCTCCGGCCCGTTCGGTGCACATTTTGAAAAAAGCTAGGAGCTGCCCCTAGGTTCGGGGTGTCACAAAATATTGAAAAGTGGTCAAAAAACCGCTATCCAGAATCGGATGTAGAATCATTAGACGAACTTAAAATTGTTCCACGACCAATGTCTGCGACGTTTAGTATTCAAGATATGGCCCGCCCTAGGTCTGACCTGGCATTTTCGTGAAAATTTAAAGCATGGCCATAGGGACGGGTAAAATAGCTATTTTGAAGCAAAACCCGTCTGACTTTAAATGGCCATAACTTTTGAAAAACAAGAGCTAGGGTGCGTTCCTTACACGTTTTGAGGTGTTTTAGCGAAAAACATGTTTTGAGCCACACGAGCTCTCCGGCCCGTTCGGTGCACATTTTTGAAAAAGCTAGGAGCTGCCCCTAGGTTCGGGGTGTCACAAAATATTGAAAAGTGGTCAAAAACCGCTATCCAGAATCGGATGTAGAATCATTAGACGAACTTAAAATTGTTCTACGACCAATGTCTGCGACGTTTAGTATTCAAGATATGGCCCGCCCTAGGTCTGACCTGGCATTTTCGTGAAAATTTAAAGCATGGCCATAGGGACGGGTGAAATTGCTATTTTGAAGCAAAAACCACCTCACTTTAAATGGCCATAACTTTTCAAAAACAAGAGCTAGGGTGCGTTCCTTACACGTTTTGAGGTGTTTTAGCGAAAAACATGTTTTGAGCCACACGAGCTCTCCGGCCCGTTCGGTGCACATTTTTGAAAAAAGCTAGGAGCTGCCCCTAGGTTCGGGGTGTCACAAAATATTGAAAAGTGGTCAAAAACCGCTATCCAGAATCGGATGTAGAATCATTAGACGAACTTAAAATTGTTCCACGACCAATGTCTGCGACGTTTAGTATTCAAGATATGGCCCGCCCTAGGTCTGACCTGGCATTTTCGTGAAAATTTAAAGCATGGCCATAGGGACGGGTGAAATTGCTATTTTGAAGCAAAAACCACCTCACTTTAAATGGCCATAACTTTTCAAAAACAAGAGCTAGGGTGCGTTCCTTACACGTTTTGAGGTGTTTTAGCGAAAAACATGTTTTGAGCCACACGAGCTCTCCGGCCCGTTCGGTGCACATTTTTGAAAAAAGCTAGGAGCTGCCCCTAGGTTCGGGGTGTCACAAAATATTGAAAAGTGGTCAAAAACCGCTATCCAGAATCGGATGTAGAATCATTAGACGAACTTAAAATTGTTCTACAACCCCCAGTCCGACGCCTCGTATTCGAGATATAGCACTTTGTAGGTCTGACCGAGCAAATTTGTACTGAAATGTATGGCGGACATGTTATTCATTAAACAACATTAACTTGCATCGTGCCCTACTTCATCGGCACAGCTACTATCGACTATCTATTGTTGAAATGGATTGAGTTTGACCATTTTAGCTCTTTTCTTATGC
>NW_024412079.1:145000-165000 GCF_016920715.1 Anopheles arabiensis | reverse complement strand
CATTGCTAGGCCAGTACGGCACTCTGCGCACTCTTGCTTGTCCTCTTCGAGCGACGGGCCTCTAAGCGGGGTTGTATTCCGGTACGACACATCGACCGGTACACATTGCACGCACTAACGATCTCTGCACTGAATGGAACTCATTCATAACCACCGTGACGGGAGACTTTGCTAGTACGCACGATACTCTGCGCATGTGCACATGTTTTACAACCCAACCAACTTAAGCACCTAGGGAAGTTGTGATGCCATCTGAACACCCACCGACTGATGCATTGAACGGCTAAAGTTGACCTTCAATCCGAACTGGCACTTTGCGGCGTGGAGGCAGTTGCGCGACCACTCCTATCCCAAACCAACAAAGCATGGTGTATCCTAAGTGTTCGGTACAAGCACACCACGACGGGACACATTGAACGGTTCAGCGATCTCTCAGCACTAGTGGAAGAACTCCAACGTGATACGGGAGACATTGCTCTAAACCGAACGGCATCTCTGCGCGTTTACTTGACGCACCCCAACTTGGTCAACTGTTGGACTTTTTCGTAATCACGGCGGGACACATTGAACGAGCTCTAACGGATCTCTGCACGCATGGAACATGGTGGCGGGAATCATTGCTAGAACCGAACGGCGCCTCTGCGCGATGTACAAAGCCCAACAGGAACCTCGTATCGGCTGCCGAGCCGGAGCTTGAACAACTTGGACTTTCACCTCTAATTTATATCAACTCACCACTCCCCGAGGGATCCGCAGAATTGCTTCTGGGTCCCGTATCGTTATTTGCGATTCGTGTTTGCATTACACTACATTGAACTATTCCAACTTGTTTATCCGCATGGCGAACATTTGCTGCAGAGAACATTTAAGTTCCACTTCGCTCTCCCCTACGTGGGTCTGAGCTTCGCTCTCAGGGAAAAAATATGCCACATTTGGTAGGGAGACCCGGTTTCATCACGCTTTGTGCCCTGCACCATATATACCCTCATAAATTTATTCATTGGATTAGATCCAAGGAACACCAGATCATGCACCACTACCCATAATAGCTCATCGAGCTTAGCGTGAATCCTTCGGGTTTCCCTAAGAAGTTCGATTGGTCTTGCAGAGTTTAAAGACAACGAAGCTTAGTTTCAAGCAATGGTTAATATACGCGTATTCAAAACCCTTAGCTGTTACAACTTTTTACTAGAAACCATCACGACGAAGTCTTTGGGTCCGTAGACCCGTGATGTACTGCTCCAGGAACGTTTTGATAGGGTGGAAGCTCAAAATCATAGGTTAAAATCATCGGCAGAGCCCACCAGACACCACTTTTGCTTCATTAGTTCGGACTATAGGCATACGACGATTTTTATCGCGGAGGGGACGTATGACCCAAACGGGGGCTTAATGACCCACTGCCACTGCAAACCATGCTCCTACGACTAAATAGAGGTAAAAACTACGATTTGGTGCAATCTTCATGTTTGACCTCGTAGCAAGGTACCCTCCCTATAGTAGGCAATGAACAAATGATCATAATCCCAGGAGGGCAAAAATGGGAACCCGAAAGGAAAGCGCTGTTGGCGCGCCTAAGCTACTGGCCCGTAGAGTAAAATGGTACCCCCAACAAAGTTGTCGATTGACATTCTGATTGCACTTTTCATCATCTAGGGTGCGTTCCTTACACGTTTTGAGGTGTTTTAGCGAAAAACATGTTTTGAGCCACACGAGCTCTCCGGCCCGTTCGGTGCACATTTTTGAAAAAAGCTAGGAGCTGCCCCTAGGTTCGGGGTGTCACAAAATATTGAAAAGTGGTCAAAAACCGCTATCCAGAATCGGATGTAGAATCATTAGACGAACTTAAAATTGTTCCACGACCAATGTCTGCGACGTTTAGTATTCAAGATATGGCCCGCCCTAGGTCTGACCTGGCATTTTCGTGAAAATTTAAAGCATGGCCATAGGGACGGGTGAAATTGCTATTTTGAAGCAAAAACCACCTCACTTTAAATGGCCATAACTTTTCAAAAACAAGAGCTAGGGTGCGTTCCTTACACGTTTTGAGGTGTTTTAGCGAAAAACATGTTTTGAGCCACACGAGCTCTCCGGCCCGTTCGGTGCACATTTTTGAAAAAGCTAGGAGCTGCCCCTAGGTTCGGGGTGTCACAAAATATTGAAAAGTGGTCAAAAAACCGCTATCCAGAATCGGATGTAGAATCATTAGACGAACTTAAAATTGTTCCACGACCAATGTCTGCGACGTTTAGTATTCAAGATATGGCCCGCCCTAGGTCTGACCTGGCATTTTCGTGAAAATTTAAAGCATGGCCATAGGGACGGGTGAAATTGCTATTTTGAAGCAAAAACCACCTCACTTTAAATGGCCATAACTTTTCAAAAACAAGAGCTAGGGTGCGTTCTTTACACGTTTTGAGGTGTTTTAGCGAAAAACATGTTTTGAGCCACACGAGCTCTCCGGCCCGTTCGGTGCACATTTTTGAAAAAGCTAGGAGCTGCCCCTAGGTTCGGGGTGTCACAAAATATTGAAAAGTGGTCAAAAAACCGCTATCCAGAATCGGATGTAGAATCATTAGACGAACTTAAAATTGTTCCACGACCAATGTCTGCGACGTTTAGTATTCAAGATATGGCCCGCCCTAGGTCTGACCTGGCATTTTCGTGAAAATTTAAAGCATGGCCATAGGGACGGGTAAAATAGCTATTTTGAAGCAAAAACCCGTCTGACTTTAAATGGCCATAACTTTTGAAAAACAAGAGCTAGGGTGCGTTCCTTACACGTTTTGAGGTGTTTTAGCGAAAAACATGTTTTGAGCCACACGAGCTCTCCGGCCCGTTCGGTGCACATTTTTGAAAAAAGCTAGGAGCTGCCCCTAGGTTCGGGGTGTCACAAAATATTGAAAAGTGGTCAAAAACCGCTATCCAGAATCGGATGTAGAATCATTAGACGAACTTAAAATTGTTCTACGACCAATGTCTGCGACGTTTAGTATTCAAGATATGGCCCGCCCTAGGTCTGACCTGGCATTTTCGTGAAAATTTAAAGCATGGCCATAGGGACGGGTAAAATAGCTATTTTGAAGCAAAACCCGTCTGACTTTAAATGGCCATAACTTTTGAAAAACAAGAGCTAGGGTGCGTTCCTTACACGTTTTGAGGTGTTTTAGCGAAAAACATGTTTTGAGCCACACGAGCTCTCCGGCCCGTTCGGTGCACATTTTTGAAAAAAGCTAGGAGCTGCCCCTAGGTTCGGGGTGTCACAAAATATTGAAAAGTGGTCAAAAAACCGCTATCCAGAATCGGATGTAGAATCATTAGACGAACTTAAAATTGTTCCACGACCAATGTCTGCGACGTTTAGTATTCAAGATATGGCCCGCCCTAGGTCTGACCTGGCATTTTCGTGAAAATTTAAAGCATGGCCATAGGGACGGGTGAAATTGCTATTTTGAAGCAAAAACCACCTCACTTTAAATGGCCATAACTTTTCAAAAACAAGAGCTAGGGTGCGTTCCTTACACGTTTTGAGGTGTTTTAGCGAAAAACATGTTTTGAGCCACACGAGCTCTCCGGCCCGTTCGGTGCACATTTTGAAAAAGCTAGGAGCTGCCCCTAGGTTCGGGGTGTCACAAAATATTGAAAAGTGGTCAAAAAACCGCTATCCAGAATCGGATGTAGAATCATTAGACGAACTTAAAATTGTTCCACGACCAATGTCTGCGACGTTTAGTATTCAAGATATGGCCCGCCCTAGGTCTGACCTGGCATTTTCGTGAAAATTTAAAGCATGGCCATAGGGACGGGTGAAATTGCTATTTTGAAGCAAAAACCACCTCACTTTAAATGGCCATAACTTTTCAAAAACAAGAGCTAGGGTGCGTTCTTTACACGTTTTGAGGTGTTTTAGCGAAAAACATGTTTTGAGCCACACGAGCTCTCCGGCCCGTTCGGTGCACATTTTTGAAAAAAGCTAGGAGCTGCCCCTAGGTTCGGGGTGTCACAAAATATTGAAAAGTGGTCAAAAAACCGCTATCCAGAATCGGATGTAGAATCATTAGACGAACTTAAAATTGTTCCACGACCAATGTCTGCGACGTTTAGTATTCAAGATATGGCCCGCCCTAGGTCTGACCTGGCATTTTCGTGAAAATTTAAAGCATGGCCATAGGGACGGGTAAAATAGCTATTTTGAAGCAAAAACCCGTCTGACTTTAAATGGCCATAACTTTTGAAAAACAAGAGCTAGGGTGCGTTCCTTACACGTTTTGAGGTGTTTTAGCGAAAAACATGTTTTGAGCCACACGAGCTCTCCGGCCCGTTCGGTGCACATTTTTGAAAAAGCTAGGAGCTGCCCCTAGGTTCGGGGTGTCACAAAATATTGAAAAGTGGTCAAAAACCGCTATCCAGAATCGGATGTAGAATCATTAGACGAACTTAAAATTGTTCTACGACCAATGTCTGCGACGTTTAGTATTCAAGATATGGCCCGCCCTAGGTCTGACCTGGCATTTTCGTGAAAATTTAAAGCATGGCCATAGGGACGGGTAAAATAGCTATTTTGAAGCAAAACCCGTCTGACTTTAAATGGCCATAACTTTTGAAAAACAAGAGCTAGGGTGCGTTCCTTACACGTTTTGAGGTGTTTTAGCGAAAAACATGTTTTGAGCCACACGAGCTCTCCGGCCCGTTCGGTGCACATTTTGAAAAAGCTAGGAGCTGCCCCTAGGTTCGGGGTGTCACAAAATATTGAAAAGTGGTCAAAAACCGCTATCCAGAATCGGATGTAGAATCATTAGACGAACTTAAAATTGTTCTACGACCAATGTCTGCGACGTTTAGTATTCAAGATATGGCCCGCCCTAGGTCTGACCTGGCATTTTCGTGAAAATTTAAAGCATGGCCATAGGGACGGGTAAAATAGCTATTTTGAAGCAAAACCCGTCTGACTTTAAATGGCCATAACTTTTGAAAAACAAGAGCTAGGGTGCGTTCCTTACACGTTTTGAGGTGTTTTAGCGAAAAACATGTTTTGAGCCACACGAGCTCTCCGGCCCGTTCGGTGCACATTTTTGAAAAAGCTAGGAGCTGCCCCTAGGTTCGGGGTGTCACAAAATATTGAAAAGTGGTCAAAAAACCGCTATCCAGAATCGGATGTAGAATCATTAGACGAACTTAAAATTGTTCCACGACCAATGTCTGCGACGTTTAGTATTCAAGATATGGCCCGCCCTAGGTCTGACCTGGCATTTTCGTGAAAATTTAAAGCATGGCCATAGGGACGGGTGAAATTGCTATTTTGAAGCAAAAACCACCTCACTTTAAATGGCCATAACTTTTCAAAAACAAGAGCTAGGGTGCGTTCCTTACACGTTTTGAGGTGTTTTAGCGAAAAACATGTTTTGAGCCACACGAGCTCTCCGGCCCGTTCGGTGCACATTTTTGAAAAAAGCTAGGAGCTGCCCCTAGGTTCGGGGTGTCACAAAATATTGAAAAGTGGTCAAAAAACCGCTATCCAGAATCGGATGTAGAATCATTAGACGAACTTAAAATTGTTCCACGACCAATGTCTGCGACGTTTAGTATTCAAGATATGGCCCGCCCTAGGTCTGACCTGGCATTTTCGTGAAAATTTAAAGCATGGCCATAGGGACGGGTGAAATTGCTATTTTGAAGCAAAAACCACCTCACTTTAAATGGCCATAACTTTTCAAAAACAAGAGCTAGGGTGCGTTCTTTACACGTTTTGAGGTGTTTTAGCGAAAAACATGTTTTGAGCCACACGAGCTCTCCGGCCCGTTCGGTGCACATTTTTGAAAAAGCTAGGAGCTGCCCCTAGGTTCGGGGTGTCACAAAATATTGAAAAGTGGTCAAAAACCGCTATCCAGAATCGGATGTAGAATCATTAGACGAACTTAAAATTGTTCCACGACCAATGTCTGCGACGTTTAGTATTCAAGATATGGCCCGCCCTAGGTCTGACCTGGCATTTTCGTGAAAATTTAAAGCATGGCCATAGGGACGGGTAAAATAGCTATTTTGAAGCAAAAACCCGTCTGACTTTAAATGGCCATAACTTTTGAAAAACAAGAGCTAGGGTGCGTTCCTTACACGTTTTGAGGTGTTTTAGCGAAAAACATGTTTTGAGCCACACGAGCTCTCCGGCCCGTTCGGTGCACATTTTTGAAAAAGCTAGGAGCTGCCCCTAGGTTCGGGGTGTCACAAAATATTGAAAAGTGGTCAAAAACCGCTATCCAGAATCGGATGTAGAATCATTAGACGAACTTAAAATTGTTCTACGACCAATGTCTGCGACGTTTAGTATTCAAGATATGGCCCGCCCTAGGTCTGACCTGGCATTTTCGTGAAAATTTAAAGCATGGCCATAGGGACGGGTAAAATAGCTATTTTGAAGCAAAACCCGTCTGACTTTAAATGGCCATAACTTTTGAAAAACAAGAGCTAGGGTGCGTTCCTTACACGTTTTGAGGTGTTTTAGCGAAAAACATGTTTTGAGCCACACGAGCTCTCCGGCCCGTTCGGTGCACATTTTTGAAAAAAGCTAGGAGCTGCCCCTAGGTTCGGGGTGTCACAAAATATTGAAAAGTGGTCAAAAACCGCTATCCAGAATCGGATGTAGAATCATTAGACGAACTTAAAATTGTTCCACGACCAATGTCTGCGACGTTTAGTATTCAAGATATGGCCCGCCCTAGGTCTGACCTGGCATTTTCGTGAAAATTTAAAGCATGGCCATAGGGACGGGTGAAATTGCTATTTTGAAGCAAAAACCACCTCACTTTAAATGGCCATAACTTTTCAAAAACAAGAGCTAGGGTGCGTTCCTTACACGTTTTGAGGTGTTTTAGCGAAAAACATGTTTTGAGCCACACGAGCTCTCCGGCCCGTTCGGTGCACATTTTTGAAAAAGCTAGGAGCTGCCCCTAGGTTCGGGGTGTCACAAAATATTGAAAAGTGGTCAAAAACCGCTATCCAGAATCGGATGTAGAATCATTAGACGAACTTAAAATTGTTCCACGACCAATGTCTGCGACGTTTAGTATTCAAGATATGGCCCGCCCTAGGTCTGACCTGGCATTTTCGTGAAAATTTAAAGCATGGCCATAGGGACGGGTGAAATTGCTATTTTGAAGCAAAAACCACCTCACTTTAAATGGCCATAACTTTTCAAAAACAAGAGCTAGGGTGCGTTCTTTACACGTTTTGAGGTGTTTTAGCGAAAAACATGTTTTGAGCCACACGAGCTCTCCGGCCCGTTCGGTGCACATTTTTGAAAAAAGCTAGGAGCTGCCCCTAGGTTCGGGGTGTCACAAAATATTGAAAAGTGGTCAAAAAACCGCTATCCAGAATCGGATGTAGAATCATTAGACGAACTTAAAATTGTTCCACGACCAATGTCTGCGACGTTTAGTATTCAAGATATGGCCCGCCCTAGGTCTGACCTGGCATTTTCGTGAAAATTTAAAGCATGGCCATAGGGACGGGTAAAATAGCTATTTTGAAGCAAAAACCCGTCTGACTTTAAATGGCCATAACTTTTGAAAAACAAGAGCTAGGGTGCGTTCCTTACACGTTTTGAGGTGTTTTAGCGAAAAACATGTTTTGAGCCACACGAGCTCTCCGGCCCGTTCGGTGCACATTTTTGAAAAAGCTAGGAGCTGCCCCTAGGTTCGGGGTGTCACAAAATATTGAAAAGTGGTCAAAAACCGCTATCCAGAATCGGATGTAGAATCATTAGACGAACTTAAAATTGTTCTACGACCAATGTCTGCGACGTTTAGTATTCAAGATATGGCCCGCCCTAGGTCTGACCTGGCATTTTCGTGAAAATTTAAAGCATGGCCATAGGGACGGGTAAAATAGCTATTTTGAAGCAAAACCCGTCTGACTTTAAATGGCCATAACTTTTGAAAAACAAGAGCTAGGGTGCGTTCCTTACACGTTTTGAGGTGTTTTAGCGAAAAACATGTTTTGAGCCACACGAGCTCTCCGGCCCGTTCGGTGCACATTTTTGAAAAAAGCTAGGAGCTGCCCCTAGGTTCGGGGTGTCACAAAATATTGAAAAGTGGTCAAAAACCGCTATCCAGAATCGGATGTAGAATCATTAGACGAACTTAAAATTGTTCTACGACCAATGTCTGCGACGTTTAGTATTCAAGATATGGCCCGCCCTAGGTCTGACCTGGCATTTTCGTGAAAATTTAAAGCATGGCCATAGGGACGGGTAAAATAGCTATTTTGAAGCAAAAACCCGTCTGACTTTAAATGGCCATAACTTTTGAAAAACAAGAGCTAGGGTGCGTTCCTTACACGTTTTGAGGTGTTTTAGCGAAAAACATGTTTTGAGCCACACGAGCTCTCCGGCCCGTTCGGTGCACATTTTTGAAAAAGCTAGGAGCTGCCCCTAGGTTCGGGGTGTCACAAAATATTGAAAAGTGGTCAAAAACCGCTATCCAGAATCGGATGTAGAATCATTAGACGAACTTAAAATTGTTCCACGACCAATGTCTGCGACGTTTAGTATTCAAGATATGGCCCGCCCTAGGTCTGACCTGGCATTTTCGTGAAAATTTAAAGCATGGCCATAGGGACGGGTGAAATTGCTATTTTGAAGCAAAAACCACCTCACTTTAAATGGCCATAACTTTTCAAAAACAAGAGCTAGGGTGCGTTCCTTACACGTTTTGAGGTGTTTTAGCGAAAAACATGTTTTGAGCCACACGAGCTCTCCGGCCCGTTCGGTGCACATTTTTGAAAAAGCTAGGAGCTGCCCCTAGGTTCGGGGTGTCACAAAATATTGAAAAGTGGTCAAAAACCGCTATCCAGAATCGGATGTAGAATCATTAGACGAACTTAAAATTGTTCCACGACCAATGTCTGCGACGTTTAGTATTCAAGATATGGCCCGCCCTAGGTCTGACCTGGCATTTTCGTGAAAATTTAAAGCATGGCCATAGGGACGGGTGAAATTGCTATTTTGAAGCAAAAACCACCTCACTTTAAATGGCCATAACTTTTCAAAAACAAGAGCTAGGGTGCGTTCTTTACACGTTTTGAGGTGTTTTAGCGAAAAACATGTTTTGAGCCACACGAGCTCTCCGGCCCGTTCGGTGCACATTTTTGAAAAAAGCTAGGAGCTGCCCCTAGGTTCGGGGTGTCACAAAATATTGAAAAGTGGTCAAAAAACCGCTATCCAGAATCGGATGTAGAATCATTAGACGAACTTAAAATTGTTCCACGACCAATGTCTGCGACGTTTAGTATTCAAGATATGGCCCGCCCTAGGTCTGACCTGGCATTTTCGTGAAAATTTAAAGCATGGCCATAGGGACGGGTAAAATAGCTATTTTGAAGCAAAAACCCGTCTGACTTTAAATGGCCATAACTTTTGAAAAACAAGAGCTAGGGTGCGTTCCTTACACGTTTTGAGGTGTTTTAGCGAAAAACATGTTTTGAGCCACACGAGCTCTCCGGCCCGTTCGGTGCACATTTTTGAAAAAAGCTAGGAGCTGCCCCTAGGTTCGGGGTGTCACAAAATATTGAAAAGTGGTCAAAAAACCGCTATCCAGAATCGGATGTAGAATCATTAGACGAACTTAAAATTGTTCCACGACCAATGTCTGCGACGTTTAGTATTCAAGATATGGCCCGCCCTAGGTCTGACCTGGCATTTTCGTGAAAATTTAAAGCATGGCCATAGGGACGGGTGAAATTGCTATTTTGAAGCAAAAACCACCTCACTTTAAATGGCCATAACTTTTCAAAAACAAGAGCTAGGGTGCGTTCCTTACACGTTTTGAGGTGTTTTAGCGAAAAACATGTTTTGAGCCACACGAGCTCTCCGGCCCGTTCGGTGCACATTTTTGAAAAAAGCTAGGAGCTGCCCCTAGGTTCGGGGTGTCACAAAATATTGAAAAGTGGTCAAAAAACCGCTATCCAGAATCGGATGTAGAATCATTAGACGAACTTAAAATTGTTCCACGACCAATGTCTGCGACGTTTAGTATTCAAGATATGGCCCGCCCTAGGTCTGACCTGGCATTTTCGTGAAAATTTAAAGCATGGCCATAGGGACGGGTGAAATTGCTATTTTGAAGCAAAAACCACCTCACTTTAAATGGCCATAACTTTTGAAAAACAAGAGCTAGGGTGCGTTCCTTACACGTTTTGAGGTGTTTTAGCGAAAAACATGTTTTGAGCCACACGAGCTCTCCGGCCCGTTCGGTGCACATTTTTGAAAAAGCTAGGAGCTGCCCCTAGGTTCGGGGTGTCACAAAATATTGAAAAGTGGTCAAAAACCGCTATCCAGAATCGGATGTAGAATCATTAGACGAACTTAAAATTGTTCTACGACCAATGTCTGCGACGTTTAGTATTCAAGATATGGCCCGCCCTAGGTCTGACCTGGCATTTTCGTGAAAATTTAAAGCATGGCCATAGGGACGGGTAAAATAGCTATTTTGAAGCAAAAACCCGTCTGACTTTAAATGGCCATAACTTTTGAAAAACAAGAGCTAGGGTGCGTTCCTTACACGTTTTGAGGTGTTTTAGCGAAAAACATGTTTTGAGCCACACGAGCTCTCCGGCCCGTTCGGTGCACATTTTTGAAAAAAGCTAGGAGCTGCCCCTAGGTTCGGGGTGTCACAAAATATTGAAAAGTGGTCAAAAACCGCTATCCAGAATCGGATGTAGAATCATTAGACGAACTTAAAATTGTTCTACGACCAATGTCTGCGACGTTTAGTATTCAAGATATGGCCCGCCCTAGGTCTGACCTGGCATTTTCGTGAAAATTTAAAGCATGGCCATAGGGACGGGTAAAATAGCTATTTTGAAGCAAAACCCGTCTGACTTTAAATGGCCATAACTTTTGAAAAACAAGAGCTAGGGTGCGTTCCTTACACGTTTTGAGGTGTTTTAGCGAAAAACATGTTTTGAGCCACACGAGCTCTCCGGCCCGTTCGGTGCACATTTTTGAAAAAAGCTAGGAGCTGCCCCTAGGTTCGGGGTGTCACAAAATATTGAAAAGTGGTCAAAAACCGCTATCCAGAATCGGATGTAGAATCATTAGACGAACTTAAAATTGTTCCACGACCAATGTCTGCGACGTTTAGTATTCAAGATATGGCCCGCCCTAGGTCTGACCTGGCATTTTCGTGAAAATTTAAAGCATGGCCATAGGGACGGGTGAAATTGCTATTTTGAAGCAAAAACCACCTCACTTTAAATGGCCATAACTTTTCAAAAACAAGAGCTAGGGTGCGTTCCTTACACGTTTTGAGGTGTTTTAGCGAAAAACATGTTTTGAGCCACACGAGCTCTCCGGCCCGTTCGGTGCACATTTTTGAAAAAGCTAGGAGCTGCCCCTAGGTTCGGGGTGTCACAAAATATTGAAAAGTGGTCAAAAACCGCTATCCAGAATCGGATGTAGAATCATTAGACGAACTTAAAATTGTTCTACAACCCCCAGTCCGACGCCTCGTATTCGAGATATAGCACTTTGTAGGTCTGACCGAGCAAATTTGTACTGAAATGTATGGCGGACATGTTATTCATTAAACAACATTAACTTGCATCGTGCCCTACTTCATCGGCACAGCTACTATCGACTATCTATTGTTGAAATGGATTGAGTTTGACCATTTTAGCTCTTTTCTTATGCCGTGCACCAACAGTGTGTACCGATCAGGGAAAGTACACTACTTACGCGTTCATGGATGTATATGTTGGTACAAGTTGCCGGTCGGAATAGCAGTGCACCAAAACTGTGTACCGATCAGGAAAGTACAAGACGGAGGGCGCAGCCCGAGCGTACGCGTTCATAGATGTCCATGTTGGTACAACCTACATGTACGTACCTTGTTTTTGTATCAAAAGTTCCAATAAAGTGTTTGTATGCTTAAAATGCTTATCTCAACCGGTCACCTTTTGGCCTGCCCTTTATAGACAGAAACCTAGAACGATACTCGCGATGTTTGTGTTTTTCCATTCGCCCGGGACGACGAAATGAGCTCTGTGCACATCGTGTAGAAAACTGTCTCCTCCTCGTATGTTTTTGTCCCTCCACGCATATAATCACCCACATTTGTGTTCAACACGGACGGCGCAGCCCGAGCGAACGCGTTAATGTTTATGTTTGTGCACACTAAAGTTACAATCCTAGGATTTGGTTATTGCGTCGCAGTGCCCGACCGTCGCGGACACCATTCTTGGACAAAAGTCCAAGTACGTAGAGTACATTCCCTAGGTATGTGCCCGTTCGTGACTTTCGTTGCGTGCTTACAGACACGCTTGGGTATGTTTACCATACAAGGTTTACTAGGAAAACCTGGGAAGGACGCTTGCCCTCCCGTCGCGGACACCATTCTTGGAAAGAAGTCCTGGTACTTAGCGTTCTTTAATGTACTTGATCAGTTTGTATTGCAATTGCTTTGTGCCATTGACTTTTGCTAATGCTCACTAAGGGGTGTTCGTTTGCGATGTGTATGATAAGCAACTGTCTATTCTTACCAGCAGTTAATCAACACTTTTCACCCAAATCATAGGAACGTAGAGTACTTTCCCTGATCGGTACACAATTTTGGTGCACCTCTAACTTCGCCAGCACTTTATCGTTACGTTTTGTGCACAACCTTGGGACATGGTGTAAGTTTCATCATTGTTATGTTTGATTCGGTTTATTATGATTGAAAAATACGCTACGTCCAAGAAATCTGAACTCGAATACTTTTGCCACGTTGCGCAAAAGCTACTGAGCAACTCCTAGCCGTTTACCGATTTAAAATTTAATTTTCGTTATTAGTTTTAAAAATACGCTAAGTCCCAAAAATCTGAACTCGAATACTTTTTCTATGTGCCGCCAAAAGCTACTGAGCAACTCCTAGCCGTTTACCGATTTAAAATTTAATTTTCGTTATTAGTTTTAAAAATACGCTAAGTCCCAAAAATCTGAACTCGAATACTTTTTCTATGTGCCGCTAAAAGCTACTGAGCAACGCCTAGGTTGGTACATTTCTGGTACATGGAGTGTATGCGTGCAGGCGTACTGCCGTGCTGGACTGGAAAATCGCACTTGCTACTAGAACGTAGAGTAATTCCCTAGATAGGTGCTTTTGCATGCCTCTGTTCGACGTCCATGCAACTTGGAACGTGCGACACACGTAGCTAGGCTTCCCCATACATATTCCCTAGGGTAGCACCAAATTGCACACTTTCAGGGGTATATTTTGGTACGGTGTACTGTGCATGGTACAAGTATCATTAGCTCGTGCAATTTATTTTGCATCAAGTTGCGATTGCTGGTGCGTCGAGATAGGAGTGTTTCGCGACTTTTGCCAAGCTTTGGTGCCATTTGGTGAATAATTAATGTTCTAGCCACAATAAACGTGCCACATAATGCCAATAACGAAAACGCCATTTTCAAGGGACTTCCAGTCAAAATGTTTGCAATCAGCGCTTTCCTGTCGAGTTCAGGATTTGGGACTGAGCGATTTTTTCACGATCCAATCAAACGACCAGTTCGTGAATAAACAATTCATACAACAGTACATCCCTTCAAAGTAGAAAAAGCCGAATGCTAGGAGCTCCAGTCAAAAACGTTGTCATTGGCGCTTTCTTCTCGAGTTCAGGATTTGGGACTTAGCGTTTTTTCACGATCCAGCCAAAAGACCAGATCGTGAAATAAACAATTAACACAACTGTACTAGTACATCCCTTCAACTGAAGCAAGCGCACCATACATGACCCGTACGCTAATCATCCAAGCACATGACACGTCAACTAAGTCAACACATGATACAACTTGGAAAACTGACGGGTAAGTAGGTCATCTCGTACACGACGACACACCGACCAAACCAGGTCAACACGTCACATGCACAAGACATCCTACTACCAAGGCCGACCACCTCGACACACGACCTGTTAACCGAACATGGTCAACACCATCATGTGCAAGGCAACCGGGCCAAACGGGTCAACTTATACAACTTGTAACGAGCATGTGTAAGCTTACTGGTGTGGTCCGCACGGTCCTCACATCAAGACAATCAAGTCGAGAACGAGGCACGCCGACAAGCTCATTAGTGTTAAGTGTCCTTCTCCATCCTATGTCAAGTCACTCGTCTGACACGGAAGTAGCCAACTCTTGTCCACTAGTATAAAGGAACGGTCTCCAGACCAGGTCAAGTCACTCGTCTGACAAGGAAGGAGCACGCACCAAGCTTCACCAGAGCACGGTACCACGGTCCCCAGACCAAGATGGTTAGTTACGCCAACGAGGAAGGGGCACGCGTTCCCTTGCTACACTCAACTTAGTACACTCATGCTCTCACAAGAGTATCCCCTGTGTCGACGTGGTCCCCAGACCAAGACGAGCTTGCGCACATCGAGGAAGGGGCACACGGACAAACCACCAAGCATGGGTCGCCTGAGAGGATCGATGCGAACGCATCTCTACAACTCGCAGCTCCCAGCCTGAAGTCCCGTCGTTTGCGGGCGGTTGATAGGTGTCGAAACTAGGTATATCCACGTTGGGCAGAGCTCAAGCCAACGGCGTTCCCAGTTACGGTACTAACACGTGCAGCGAACTCCACTCATTGCGGCCTAGGTATAGCGGGATGAGACGCCGGGCTGCAGACGCAGACTCCAACGGATCTCAGAGGGTTGTTAGGCCCGCTAGCTTCCGAACACCTAATGGGTTTGAGAAGCGCTATCAGCTCGGATTGGCTACGACCTTAGAGGCGTTCAGGCATAATCCAGCGGACGTAGCGTCATACCAAAGTCCGGTCGGACTAGTATTGAGCCAGTGGTCCGTACCTGTGGTTCCTCTCGTACTGCACAGGAATTCCGTTAAGATAGCGACTATAAGCACACACCAGTAGGGTAAAACTAACCTGTCTCACGACGGTCTAAACCCAGCTCACGTTCCCTTGAAAGGGTGAACAATCCTACGCTTGGTGAATTTTGCTTCACAATGATAGGAAGAGCCGACATCGAAGGATCAAAAAGCCACGTCGCTATGAACGCTTGGCGGCCACAAGCCAGTTATCCCTGTCTTACTGGCAGCAAAGGTTGCCGGCGGACAACCGTCAGCTAGCTCGCGTCAACCTCCAACTCCGTTGCCACGCCGATCCTCGCGCAGCCGCAGCAGCAACAACAACAGCAGCAGCGGAACCAGCAAGAGCAGGAGCAGCCCCGCGCGTCGACGTCGCGTGCAATCATGCCGCCGCGTAACGAGGCATCGACTGCCGTCCGCGGAGACGTCGTGCCGGAGTTGACCTACAGCGAGGTCGTGCGTAGATATCGCGGCAAAGCTACGGGTAAGCCACGCTCCCAGCAGCAGCCGCAACAGCAGCAGCAGCAGCGTCAGCTACAGCGACAGGCAGTCGGTATCGCGCAGCATCAACAGCAGCAGCAGCAACGTCAGCCACAGCGACAGGCGGTCGCTGGCTCGCAGCAGCAACAGCAGGAGCGTATGCAGCAGCAGCAGCAGCTACAGCGTAAGCGAAAGCCGAGGCCTGACATCATCGAGGTGTCACCCAGCGAAGGCGAAACCTGGGATGGCATTTACGACAAGGTGCGCAAAGCCATCCGTCTCGACCCGGCCTACTGTGTCATGAAAGGGCATATCAAGCAGGGTCGCCGAACCCATGCCAGACTGCTACGCATGGAACTAAGCAAGACGGCAAATGCCCCACTTATGCTTGATGGCGTCCGCAAGATTATCGGTGACGCAGGCGTAAGTCGGCTTGTCACCGAAATGGGTGAGCTGCTCGTATCCGACATCGATCCCTCGCTGCGGAGGAGGACATCATTGCTGCCCTCGATGAGAAGATTGGCGCAAGTGCTGGAGTAGTTTCCACCAGCATTTGGGAACTTCCAGATGGGTCGAAGCGAGCACGAATCCGGCTACCAGCGAAATCAGCTCGTCAGTTGGAAGGAGCCAAACTATTCCTGTGCGACTGCGTTAGCAAGGTACGTGCAGCTCACTAACCTCTCCAGAGCGTCAGCGATGCTTCCGCTGTCTGGAGATGGGCCACATTGCGTCGAACTGCCGTTCCACTGCAGATCGGCAGAATATGTGCATCCGTTGCGGACTAGACGGACACAAAGCACGATCCCGCCAAATGAGGCGAAGTGTGCACTGTGTGGTGGCGCTCACCACATAGGACACAGCGAAT
This sequence comes from Anopheles arabiensis, assembly GCF_016920715.1. Classification (NCBI taxonomy): domain Eukaryota; kingdom Metazoa; phylum Arthropoda; class Insecta; order Diptera; family Culicidae; genus Anopheles; species Anopheles arabiensis. Next base: position 148,798 of record NW_024412079.1, on the reverse strand, counting down.
GTGCTCGTTCGGCTCAGCGATGCTTCCGGTCCTAAAAGTCTTGCAGGCGAATCTGGGCCATGGCCGTGATGCCCAGAATCTGGTGCTACAAGCTGCCAGAGAGGAGAAAGCAGACGTGCTCATCCTCTCTGATGTTCTGCGTCCACCAGAGAATAACGGCCGGTGGGCATTCAGCAGCTGCCGGACGGTAGCGGTGGTAGCTGTCGGTGAGCTACCAATTCAGCGCGTGTGGTGCAGCGAAGCTCGGGGCTGGTAGCAGCGCAGATTGGCGGAGTGACCTTCATAAGCTGCTATGCTCCACCAAGCCTCAGCCTCGCCGAGTTCGAGCGCTTCATTGAAGCCATAGAACTCGAGCCTTCTCCCACCCTCAAGTCGTCGTCGCCGGCGATTTTAACGCCAGACATGAGGAGGGGCAATCCGAGGACTTGCAACCGCGGGGAAGAGCTGCACGCTATGGTGGAGCAGCTTGGCTTGAGCGTGATAAACCAAGGTCGAGAATTCACGTTCGACGGCAACGGGGTGGCTCTCCCGAGCATAATTGACTTGGCGTTCGCAAGCTCGTCGATTGCTCGCCCAGATACGTGGATCGTGAGTACACGCTACACCGCATCAGACCACCGCTATGTCCTCTACACCGTGGGAGGAACACCAGCATCGCCCGAGCAACTGCAGGACCAGCAGCAGCTAGCGCACAGTCCTCGCGCAGCAGCAGCAGTCACTTCAGCAGCAGCAGCAGCAGCAGCAGCCATCGCAACAGCAGCAGCAGCAACATCAGCGGCAACCGTCGTCGCGGCAGGGTGCTTCCGCTAGCCAGAGGCGTGTGCGTCACGCTGGCCGTAGATGGAAGACCTCGCAGTTTTCTGCTACATCATTCCTCGAGGCGCTGTTCGCTGCGGACTTTGTCCAACGCGCATCGACCCAGGAGGGTATGATCGCAGCCATGTTGAAGGCCTGCGATGAGACAATGCAGCGGGTTACCCGACTGCACCAAGACCCGCATCGTAACACATTTTGGTGGTCTCCTCCTGGCTCGCCTGAGGAACAACTGCGAGGTTGCCCGTGACCGGATGCTGCGGACGGCTGATTTGGAGGAGCGCAGCATAGCAGCAGCTGAGCACAGGACAGCAAGGGCGGAGTTTCAGTCGAGCAATTCGAGCTAGCAAGCGGAACTTGTTCCAGGAGCTGATCGAAATTGCAGAAGAGAATGCGTTCGGGGCAGGATATCGGGTCGTCATGTCCCGGCTCCGGGGCAGTCGGACGCCTTCAGAAGCGGACCGGGTCGTCCTCGAACGCATTGTGTCCGACCTCTTCCCTGAGCATCCGCCCTGTGACTGGTCGCAGCAGAGCAACGCGGGAAACGACGAGGAGCAACAACTGCGGCGGGTGTAGCACCTGTTACTGACGACGAGCTGCTGCTAATCGCGAGTCAGATGGCGAGCCGCAAAGCACCAGGGCTCGATGGCATCCCGAATGCGGCGGTGAAGACGGCAATCACCATGTTCCCGGAGGTCTTCCGGGTCCTGTACCAGGATTGCCTCAACCGCGCTACGTTCCCGGCACAGTGGAAGAGGCAAAGACTGGTGTTGCTGCCGAAGCAGGGAAGCCTCCGGGAGAGCAGTTCGTACCGACCCTTTGCATGCTCGACGCTCTGGGGAAGGTATTGAGCGCCTCATACTGAACCGCCTCAACGACCATCTCGAGGAGCCGTCTTCACCCCGACTGTCGGACCGGCAGTTCGGATTTCGTCGAGGACGATCGACAGTGAGCGCCATTCAGCGCGTTGTTGAGGCCGGCCGCACCGCCATGTCGTTTGGGCGAACGAACGGCCGGGATAACCGATTCTTGCTTGTTGTGGCGTTGGACGTGAAGAACGCGTTCAACACGGCCAGCTGGCAATCCATTGCCAGCGCCCTTCAGGCAAAGGTGTCCCAACCGGCCTCCAACGGATGCTTCGGAGCTACTTCGAAGATCGCATGCTATACTTCGACACGAGCGAAGGCCCCGTCGTACGGCATGTTACTGCCGGTGTTCCACAGGGGTCCATTCTGGGCCCCACTTTGTGGAACATAATGTATGACGGTGCTGTATGTGCCGCTTCCTCCCGACGTCGAAATCATCGGTTACGCGGATGACTTGGCGCTGCTGGTTCCTGCTACCACCACCGACGAGGTTCGCGCGAGAGCAGAGGAGGCCGTTGACCAGGTCCAACGTTGGATGCAACAGCACGGTCTGGAGTTGGCCCCAGCCAAGACTGAAGCCGTCCTGATTTCGAGTAAGAAGACTCCACCGCAGGTGACATTTCGCGTTGGTGACGTGGAAATCAAGTCGTCTAGGAGCATCAGGTACTTGGGCGTGCAGCTCCAAGATCACCTGAAATGGCGAGACCATGTCACCAACGTCACGGAAAAGGCGTCGCGCGTGGTGGCAGCTGTAACGCGCCTCATGCAAACCACAGCGGCCCCAGGACGGCCAAGTCAAGGCTGCTGGCGTATGTGGCAGAATCGGTGTTGCGGTATGCTGCTCCCGTCTGGGCGGAGGCAACTCGGGTGCGTGAGTGCCGACGGATGCTGCAACGAGTACAGCGAAGAGCCGCCATCAGGGTGGCACGGGCATTCCGTACCGTCAGGTATGAGACGGCCACCCTGCTCGCTGGACTCGTACCGATATGCCACCTCATCAACGAGGATGCCCGGGTCCATCAACAACTCCTTGCTCCAGACCGTGCTGCAACGAAGGAGGACATCCGGGCGACTGAGAGGCAGTTTACCATCGACTGCTGGCAGAAGGAATGGGATGCCGACGCACTGCAACAGGATGCTAGCCGGCACACGCGGTGGACGCACCGTGTCATCCCATCGGTCGGTGACTGGCAGTCTAGGAAACATGGAGACATGACTTTTCATTTGGCGCAGGTTCTGTCCGGACACGGATTTTTCCGTGACTACCTGTGCCATAATGGATTCACGTCGTCCCCAGACTGCCAGTTGTGCGTCGGCGTCCCAGAAACGGCGGAGCACGCGTTCTTCGAGTGTCCACGATTCGCTGCGGTACGTCAGGAGCTACTAGGCGAGGGGGTCCAGACCCTGTCTGTCCTGACACCCTCCAGCGGCATTTGCTGCGCGATGCCGAGAGCTGGAGCCGTATATGCGAAGCTGCTAAGCAGATAACGGCCCAGCTGCAGCGAGCGTGGACGAGGAGCGGGCAGCACTGGCGGTTCACGTCATCGAGCACCATACCGACGACGTGATTCAGTTAGAGGCTCAACGCGCCGAGGTGCGACGGGCCCGAAACGTGAGACGAAACGCCAACCGGCGAGCAGCAACAGCACGTCGGCGGGAAGAACGTCGAGCTGGACTTCCCCCAACCCCACCGGCTTCACCACGCACCGCTCAGCGACGTGCAGCGCTTCGTGAACGGCAAGCGCGGTTTAGGAGAGGAGGCGAAACCGTCGGCTCCTCGGAGTGTCCAGCCGGGCAAGAAGCGATGACGATGACGGCCGAGCAATCGCGGAACACGCTGACGGACCGTCTCGTGAGACATCGCAACAGGTGGAGGAGGCTGCAGCAGTAGTCGAAGACGGTGGCCTAAGCGCTGCTGAACAAGTGGCAGCGGTCGAGGCGGAAGTTGCCTCCCGCTAGATTCACAGCGCTGCAGTAGAAGCAGCGAAAGCTGAACCAGAAGACTCCGACTGGAGTACGATAGGAGTAAAAGAATTTTAATTTATTTGAATTTGAATAAAGTGAAAGGTGCAAAAGCACGGTTGCAGATTGGCCAAATACGGCTCAGGACCCCTTCAAA
>NW_024412079.1:130000-137500 GCF_016920715.1 Anopheles arabiensis | reverse complement strand
CCAACTTGTTTATCCGCATGGCGAACATTTGCTGCATAGAACATTTAAGTTCCACTTCGCTCTCCCCTACGTGGGTCTGAGCTTCGCTCTCAGGGAAAAAATATGCCACATTTGGTAGGGAGACCCGGTTTCATCACGCTTTGTGCCCTGCACCATATATACCCTCATAAATTTATTCATTGGATTAGATCCAAGGAACACCAGATCATGCACCACTACCCATAATAGCTCATCGAGCTTAGCGTGAATCCTTCGGGTTTCCCTAAGAAGTTCGATTGGTCTTGCAGAGTTTAAAGACAACGAAGCTTAGTTTCAAGCAATGGTTAATATACGCGTATTCAAAACCCTTAGCTGTTACAACTTTTTACTAGAAACCATCACGACGAAGTCTTTGGGTCCGTAGACCCGTGATGTACTGCTCCAGGGAACGTTTTGATAGGGTGGAAGCTCAAAATCATAGGTTAAAATCATCGGCAGAGCCCACCAGACACCACTTTTGCTTCATTAGTTCGGACTATAGGCATACGACGATTTTTATCGCGGAGGGGACGTATGACCCAAACGGGGGCTTAATGACCCACTGCCACTGCAAACCATGCTCCTACGACTAAATAGAGGTAAAACTACGATTTGGTGCAATCTTCATGTTTGACCTCGTAGCAAGGTACCCTCCCTATAGTAGGCAATGAGCAAATGATCATAATCCCAGGAGGGCAAAAAATGGGAACCCGAAAGGAAAGCGCTGTTGGCGCGCCTAAGCTACTGGCCCGTAGAGTAAAATGGTACCCCCAACAAAGTTGTCGATTGACATTCTGATTGCACTTTTCATCATCTAGGTGCGTTCCTTACACGTTTTGAGGTGTTTTAGCGAAAAACATGTTTTGAGCCACACGAGCTCTCCGGCCCGTTCGGTGCACATTTTTGAAAAAGCTAGGAGCTGCCCCTAGGTTCGGGGTGTCACAAAATATTGAAAAGTGGTCAAAAACCGCTATCCAGAATCGGATGTAGAATCATTAGACGAACTTAAAATTGTTCCACGACCAATGTCTGCGACGTTTAGTATTCAAGATATGGCCCGCCCTAGGTCTGACCTGGCATTTTCGTGAAAATTTAAAGCATGGCCATAGGGACGGGTAAATAGCTATTTTGAAGCAAAACCACCTCACTTTAAATGGCCATAACTTTCGAAAACAAGAGCTAGGGTGCGTTCTGACACGTTTTGAGGTGTTTTAGCGAAAAACATGTTTTGAGCCACACGAGCTCTCCGGCCCGTTCGGTGCACATTTTTGAAAAAGCTAGGAGCTGCCCCTAGGTTCGGGGTGTCACAAAATATTGAAAAGTGGTCAAAAACCGCTATCCAGAATCGGATGTAGAATCATTAGACGAACTTAAAATTGTTCTACGACCAATGTCTGCGACGTTTAGTATTCAAGATATGGCCCGCCCTAGGTCTGACCTGGCATTTTCGTGAAAATTTAAAGCATGGCCATAGGACGGGTAAAGTGCTATTTTGAAGCAAAAACCACCTCACTTTAAATGGCCATAACTTTTCGGAAAACAAGAGCTAGGGTGCGTTCTTTACACGTTTTGAGGTGTTTTAGCGAAAAAGAGCCACACGAGCTCTCCGGCCCGATCGGTGCACATTTTGAAAAAGCTAGGAGCTGCCCCTAGGTTCGGGGTGTCACAAAATATTGAAAAGTGGTCAAAAACCGCTATCCAGAATCGGATGTAGAATCATTAGACGAACTTAAAATTGTTCTACGACCAATGTCTGCGACGTTTAGTATTCAAGATATGGCCCGCCCTAGGTCTGACCTGGCATTTTCGTGAAAATTTAAAGCATGGCCATAGGGACGGGTAAAATAGCTATTTTGAAGCAAAACCCGTCTGACTTTAAATGGCCATAACTTTTGAAAAACAAGAGCTAGGGTGCGTTCCTTACACGTTTTGAGGTGTTTTAGCGAAAAACATGTTTTGAGCCACACGAGCTCTCCGGCCCGTTCGGTGCACATTTTTGAAAAAGCTAGGAGCTGCCCCTAGGTTCGGGGTGTCACAAAATATTGAAAAGTGGTCAAAAACCGCTATCCAGAATCGGATGTAGAATCATTAGACGAACTTAAAATTGTTCTACGACCAATGTCTGCGACGTTTAGTATTCAAGATATGGCCCGCCCTAGGTCTGACCTGGCATTTTCGTGAAAATTTAAAGCATGGCCATAGGGACGGGTGAAATTGCTATTTTGAAGCAAAACCACCTCACTTTAAATGGCCATAACTTTTCAAAAACAAGAGCTAGGGTGCGTTCTTTACACGTTTTGAGGTGTTTTAGCGAAAAACATGTTTTGAGCCACACGAGCTCTCCGGCCCGTTCGGTGCACATTTTTGAAAAAAGCTAGGAGCTGCCCCTAGGTTCGGGGTGTCACAAAATATTGAAAAGTGGTCAAAAAACCGCTATCCAGAATCGGATGTAGAATCATTAGACGAACTTAAAATTGTTCCACGACCAATGTCTGCGACGTTTAGTATTCAAGATATGGCCCGCCCTAGGTCTGACCTGGCATTTTCGTGAAAATTTAAAGCATGGCCATAGGGACGGGTAAAATAGCTATTTTGAAGCAAAACCCGTCTGACTTTAAATGGCCATAACTTTTGAAAACAAGAGCTAGGGTGCGTTCCTTACACGTTTTGAGGTGTTTTAGCGAAAAACATGTTTTGAGCCACACGAGCTCTCCGGCCCGTTCGGTGCACATTTTTGAAAAAGCTAGGAGCTGCCCCTAGGTTCGGGGTGTCACAAAATATTGAAAAGTGGTCAAAAACCGCTATCCAGAATCGGATGTAGAATCATTAGACGAACTTAAAATTGTTCTACGACCAATGTCTGCGACGTTTAGTATTCAAGATATGGCCCGCCCTAGGTCTGACCTGGCATTTTCGTGAAAATTTAAAGCATGGCCATAGGGACGGGTGAAATTGCTATTTTGAAGCAAAAACCACCTCACTTTAAATGGCCATAACTTTTCAAAAACAAGAGCTAGGGTGCGTTCCTTACACGTTTTGAGGTGTTTTAGCGAAAAACATGTTTTGAGCCACACGAGCTCTCCGGCCCGTTCGGTGCACATTTTGAAAAAGCTAGGAGCTGCCCCTAGGTTCGGGGTGTCACAAAATATTGAAAAGTGGTCAAAAACCGCTATCCAGAATCGGATGTAGAATCATTAGACGAACTTAAAATTGTTCCACGACCAATGTCTGCGACGTTTAGTATTCAAGATATGGCCCGCCCTAGGTCTGACCTGGCATTTTCGTGAAAATTTAAAGCATGGCCATAGGGACGGGTGAAATTGCTATTTTGAAGCAAAAACCACCTCACTTTAAATGGCCATAACTTTTCAAAAACAAGAGCTAGGGTGCGTTCTTTACACGTTTTGAGGTGTTTTAGCGAAAAACATGTTTTGAGCCACACGAGCTCTCCGGCCCGTTCGGTGCACATTTTTGAAAAAGCTAGGAGCTGCCCCTAGGTTCGGGGTGTCACAAAATATTGAAAAGTGGTCAAAAAACCGCTATCCAGAATCGGATGTAGAATCATTAGACGAACTTAAAATTGTTCCACGACCAATGTCTGCGACGTTTAGTATTCAAGATATGGCCCGCCCTAGGTCTGACCTGGCATTTTCGTGAAAATTTAAAGCATGGCCATAGGGACGGGTAAAATAGCTATTTTGAAGCAAAACCCGTCTGACTTTAAATGGCCATAACTTTTGAAAAACAAGAGCTAGGGTGCGTTCCTTACACGTTTTGAGGTGTTTTAGCGAAAAACATGTTTTGAGCCACACGAGCTCTCCGGCCCGTTCGGTGCACATTTTGAAAAAGCTAGGAGCTGCCCCTAGGTTCGGGGTGTCACAAAATATTGAAAAGTGGTCAAAAACCGCTATCCAGAATCGGATGTAGAATCATTAGACGAACTTAAAATTGTTCTACGACCAATGTCTGCGACGTTTAGTATTCAAGATATGGCCCGCCCTAGGTCTGACCTGGCATTTTCGTGAAAATTTAAAGCATGGCCATAGGGACGGGTAAAATAGCTATTTTGAAGCAAAACCCGTCTGACTTTAAATGGCCATAACTTTTGAAAAACAAGAGCTAGGGTGCGTTCCTTACACGTTTTGAGGTGTTTTAGCGAAAACATGTTTTGAGCCACACGAGCTCTCCGGCCCGTTCGGTGCACATTTTTGAAAAAGCTAGGAGCTGCCCCTAGGTTCGGGGTGTCACAAAATATTGAAAAGTGGTCAAAAACCGCTATCCAGAATCGGATGTAGAATCATTAGACGAACTTAAAATTGTTCTACGACCAATGTCTGCGACGTTTAGTATTCAAGATATGGCCCGCCCTAGGTCTGACCTGGCATTTTCGTGAAAATTTAAAGCATGGCCATAGGGACGGGTGAAATTGCTATTTTGAAGCAAAAACCACCTCACTTTAAATGGCCATAACTTTTCAAAAACAAGAGCTAGGGTGCGTTCTTTACACGTTTTGAGGTGTTTTAGCGAAAACATGTTTTGAGCCACACGAGCTCTCCGGCCCGTTCGGTGCACATTTTTGAAAAAGCTAGGAGCTGCCCCTAGGTTCGGGGTGTCACAAAATATTGAAAAGTGGTCAAAAACCGCTATCCAGAATCGGATGTAGAATCATTAGACGAACTTAAAATTGTTCCACGACCAATGTCTGCGACGTTTAGTATTCAAGATATGGCCCGCCCTAGGTCTGACCTGGCATTTTCGTGAAAATTTAAAGCATGGCCATAGGGACGGGTAAAATAGCTATTTTGAAGCAAAACCCGTCTGACTTTAAATGGCCATAACTTTTGAAAAACAAGAGCTAGGGTGCGTTCCTTACACGTTTTGAGGTGTTTTAGCGAAAAACATGTTTTGAGCCACACGAGCTCTCCGGCCCGTTCGGTGCACATTTTTGAAAAAGCTAGGAGCTGCCCCTAGGTTCGGGGTGTCACAAAATATTGAAAAGTGGTCAAAAACCGCTATCCAGAATCGGATGTAGAATCATTAGACGAACTTAAAATTGTTCTACGACCAATGTCTGCGACGTTTAGTATTCAAGATATGGCCCGCCCTAGGTCTGACCTGGCATTTTCGTGAAAATTTAAAGCATGGCCATAGGGACGGGTGAAATTGCTATTTTGAAGCAAAACCACCTCACTTTAAATGGCCATAACTTTTCAAAAACAAGAGCTAGGGTGCGTTCCTTACACGTTTTGAGGTGTTTTAGCGAAAACATGTTTTGAGCCACACGAGCTCTCCGGCCCGTTCGGTGCACATTTTTGAAAAAGCTAGGAGCTGCCCCTAGGTTCGGGGTGTCACAAAATATTGAAAAGTGGTCAAAAACCGCTATCCAGAATCGGATGTAGAATCATTAGACGAACTTAAAATTGTTCTACGACCAATGTCTGCGACGTTTAGTATTCAAGATATGGCCCGCCCTAGGTCTGACCTGGCATTTTCGTGAAAATTTAAAGCATGGCCATAGGGACGGGTGAAATTGCTATTTTGAAGCAAAACCACCTCACTTTAAATGGCCATAACTTTTCAAAAACAAGAGCTAGGGTGCGTTCCTTACACGTTTTGAGGTGTTTTAGCGAAAAACATGTTTTGAGCCACACGAGCTCTCCGGCCCGTTCGGTGCACATTTTTGAAAAAGCTAGGAGCTGCCCCTAGGTTCGGGGTGTCACAAAATATTGAAAAGTGGTCAAAAACCGCTATCCAGAATCGGATGTAGAATCATTAGACGAACTTAAAATTGTTCTACAACCCCCAGTCCGACGCCTCGTATTCGAGATATAGCACTTTGTAGGTCTGACCGAGCAAATTTGTACTGAAATGTATGGCGGACATGTTATTCATTAAACAACATTAACTTGCATCGTGCCCTACTTCATCGGCACAGCTACTATCGACTATCTATTGTTGAAATGGATTGAGTTTGACCATTTTAGCTCTTTTCTTATGCCGTGCACCAACAGTGTGTACCGATCAGGAAAGTACACTACTTACGCGTTCATGGATGTATATGTTGGTACAAGTTGCCGGTCGGAATAGCAGTGCACCAAAACTGTGTACCGATCAGGGAAAGTACAAGACGGAGGGCGCAGCCCGAGCGTACGCGTTCATAGATGTCCATGTTGGTACAACCTACATGTACGTACCTTGTTTTTGTATCAAAAGTTCCAATAAAGTGTTTGTATGCTTAAAATGCTTATCTCAACCGGTCACCTTTTGGCCTGCCCTTTATAGACAGAAACCTAGAACGATACTCGCGATGTTTGTGTTTTTCCATTCGCCCGGGACGACGAAATGAGCTCTGTGCACATCGTGTAGAAAACTGTCTCCTCCTCGTATGTTTTTGTCCCTCCACGCATATAATCACCCACATTTGTGTTCAACACGGACGGCGCAGCCCGAGCGAACGCGTTAATGTTTATGTTTGTGCACACTAAAGTTACAATCCTAGGATTTGGTTATTGCGTCGCAGTGCCCGACCGTCGCGGACACCATTCTTGGACAAAAGTCCAAGTACGTAGAGTACATTCCCTAGGTATGTGCCCGTTCGTGACTTTCGTTGCGTGCTTACAGACACGCTTGGGTATGTTTACCATACAAGGTTTACTAGGAAAACCTGGGAAGGACGCTTGCCCTCCCGTCGCGGACACCATTCTTGGAAAGAAGTCCTGGTACTTAGCGTTCTTTAATGTACTTGATCAGTTTGTATTGCAATTGCTTTGTGCCATTGACTTTGCTAATGCTCACTAAGGGGTGTTCGTTTGCGATGTGTATGATAAGCAACTGTCTATTCTTACCAGCAGTTAATCAACACTTTTCACCCAAATCATAGGAACGTAGAGTACTTTCCCTGATCGGTACACAATTTTGGTGCACCTCTAACTTCGCCAGCACTTTATCGTTACGTTTTGTGCACAACCTTGGGACATGGTGTAAGTTTCATCATTGTTATGTTTGATTCGGTTTATTATGATTGAAAAATACGCTACGTCCAAGAAATCTGAACTCGAATACTTTTGCCACGTTGCGCAAAAAGCTACTGAGCAACTCCTAGCCGTTTACCGATTTAAAATTTAATTTTCGTTATTAGTTTTAAAAATACGCTAAGTCCCAAAATCTGAACTCGAATACTTTTTCTATGTGCCGCCAAAAGCTACTGAGCAACTCCTAGCCGTTTACCGATTTAAAATTTAATTTTCGTTATTAGTTTTAAAAATACGCTAAGTCCCAAAAATCTGAACTCGAATACTTTTTCTATGTGCCGCTAAAAGCTACTGAGCAACGCCTAGGTTGGTACATTTCTGGTACATGGAGTGTATGCGTGCAGGCGTACTGCCGTGCTGGACTGGAAAATCGCACTTGCTACTAGAACGTAGAGTAATTCCCTAGATAGGTGCTTTTGCATGCCTCTGTTCGACGTCCATGCAACTTGGA
>NW_024412079.1:112500-120000 GCF_016920715.1 Anopheles arabiensis | reverse complement strand
AGGCAATGAACAAATGATCATAATCCCAGGAGGGCAAAAAATGGGAACCCGAAAGGAAAGCGCTGTTGGCGCGCCTAAGCTACTGGCCCGTAGAGTAAAATGGTACCCCCAACAAAGTTGTCGATTGACATTCTGATTGCACTTTTCATCATCTAGGTGCGTTCCTTACACGTTTTGAGGTGTTTTAGCGAAAAACATGTTTTGAGCCACACGAGCTCTCCGGCCCGTTCGGTGCACATTTTTGAAAAAGCTAGGAGCTGCCCCTAGGTTCGGGGTGTCACAAAATATTGAAAAGTGGTCAAAAAACCGCTATCCAGAATCGGATGTAGAATCATTAGACGAACTTAAAATTGTTCCACGACCAATGTCTGCGACGTTTAGTATTCAAGATATGGCCCGCCCTAGGTCTGACCTGGCATTTTCGTGAAAATTTAAAGCATGGCCATAGGGACGGGTGAAATTGCTATTTTGAAGCAAAAACCACCTCACTTTAAATGGCCATAACTTTTCAAAAACAAGAGCTAGGGTGCGTTCCTTACACGTTTTGAGGTGTTTTAGCGAAAACATGTTTTGAGCCACACGAGCTCTCCGGCCCGTTCGGTGCACATTTTTGAAAAAGCTAGGAGCTGCCCCTAGGTTCGGGGTGTCACAAAATATTGAAAAGTGGTCAAAAAACCGCTATCCAGAATCGGATGTAGAATCATTAGACGAACTTAAAATTGTTCCACGACCAATGTCTGCGACGTTTAGTATTCAAGATATGGCCCGCCCTAGGTCTGACCTGGCATTTTCGTGAAAATTTAAAGCATGGCCATAGGGACGGGTGAAATTGCTATTTTGAAGCAAAAACCACCTCACTTTAAATGGCCATAACTTTTCAAAACAAGAGCTAGGGTGCGTTCTTTACACGTTTTGAGGTGTTTTAGCGAAAAACATGTTTTGAGCCACACGAGCTCTCCGGCCCGTTCGGTGCACATTTTTGAAAAAGCTAGGAGCTGCCCCTAGGTTCGGGGTGTCACAAAATATTGAAAAGTGGTCAAAAACCGCTATCCAGAATCGGATGTAGAATCATTAGACGAACTTAAAATTGTTCCACGACCAATGTCTGCGACGTTTAGTATTCAAGATATGGCCCGCCCTAGGTCTGACCTGGCATTTTCGTGAAAATTTAAAGCATGGCCATAGGGACGGGTAAAATAGCTATTTTGAAGCAAAACCCGTCTGACTTTAAATGGCCATAACTTTTGAAAACAAGAGCTAGGGTGCGTTCCTTACACGTTTTGAGGTGTTTTAGCGAAAACATGTTTTGAGCCACACGAGCTCTCCGGCCCGTTCGGTGCACATTTTTGAAAAAGCTAGGAGCTGCCCCTAGGTTCGGGGTGTCACAAAATATTGAAAAGTGGTCAAAAACCGCTATCCAGAATCGGATGTAGAATCATTAGACGAACTTAAAATTGTTCTACGACCAATGTCTGCGACGTTTAGTATTCAAGATATGGCCCGCCCTAGGTCTGACCTGGCATTTTCGTGAAAATTTAAAGCATGGCCATAGGGACGGGTGAAATTGCTATTTTGAAGCAAAACCACCTCACTTTAAATGGCCATAACTTTTCAAAAACAAGAGCTAGGGTGCGTTCTTTACACGTTTTGAGGTGTTTTAGCGAAAAACATGTTTTGAGCCACACGAGCTCTCCGGCCCGTTCGGTGCACATTTTTGAAAAAGCTAGGAGCTGCCCCTAGGTTCGGGGTGTCACAAAATATTGAAAAGTGGTCAAAAACCGCTATCCAGAATCGGATGTAGAATCATTAGACGAACTTAAAATTGTTCCACGACCAATGTCTGCGACGTTTAGTATTCAAGATATGGCCCGCCCTAGGTCTGACCTGGCATTTTCGTGAAAATTTAAAGCATGGCCATAGGGACGGGTAAAATAGCTATTTTGAAGCAAAACCCGTCTGACTTTAAATGGCCATAACTTTTGAAAAACAAGAGCTAGGGTGCGTTCCTTACACGTTTTGAGGTGTTTTAGCGAAAAACATGTTTTGAGCCACACGAGCTCTCCGGCCCGTTCGGTGCACATTTTTGAAAAAGCTAGGAGCTGCCCCTAGGTTCGGGGTGTCACAAAATATTGAAAAGTGGTCAAAAACCGCTATCCAGAATCGGATGTAGAATCATTAGACGAACTTAAAATTGTTCTACGACCAATGTCTGCGACGTTTAGTATTCAAGATATGGCCCGCCCTAGGTCTGACCTGGCATTTTCGTGAAAATTTAAAGCATGGCCATAGGGACGGGTGAAATTGCTATTTTGAAGCAAAACCACCTCACTTTAAATGGCCATAACTTTTCAAAAACAAGAGCTAGGGTGCGTTCTTTACACGTTTTGAGGTGTTTTAGCGAAAAACATGTTTTGAGCCACACGAGCTCTCCGGCCCGTTCGGTGCACATTTTTGAAAAAGCTAGGAGCTGCCCCTAGGTTCGGGGTGTCACAAAATATTGAAAAGTGGTCAAAAACCGCTATCCAGAATCGGATGTAGAATCATTAGACGAACTTAAAATTGTTCTACGACCAATGTCTGCGACGTTTAGTATTCAAGATATGGCCCGCCCTAGGTCTGACCTGGCATTTTCGTGAAAATTTAAAGCATGGCCATAGGGACGGGTGAAATTGCTATTTTGAAGCAAAACCACCTCACTTTAAATGGCCATAACTTTTGAAAAACAAGAGCTAGGGTGCGTTCTTTACACGTTTTGAGGTGTTTTAGCGAAAAACATGTTTTGAGCCACACGAGCTCTCCGGCCCGTTCGGTGCACATTTTTGAAAAAGCTAGGAGCTGCCCCTAGGTTCGGGGTGTCACAAAATATTGAAAAGTGGTCAAAAACCGCTATCCAGAATCGGATGTAGAATCATTAGACGAACTTAAAATTGTTCCACGACCAATGTCTGCGACGTTTAGTATTCAAGATATGGCCCGCCCTAGGTCTGACCTGGCATTTTCGTGAAAATTTAAAGCATGGCCATAGGGACGGGTAAAATAGCTATTTTGAAGCAAAACCCGTCTGACTTTAAATGGCCATAACTTTTGAAAACAAGAGCTAGGGTGCGTTCCTTACACGTTTTGAGGTGTTTTAGCGAAAAACATGTTTTGAGCCACACGAGCTCTCCGGCCCGTTCGGTGCACATTTTTGAAAAAGCTAGGAGCTGCCCCTAGGTTCGGGGTGTCACAAAATATTGAAAAGTGGTCAAAAACCGCTATCCAGAATCGGATGTAGAATCATTAGACGAACTTAAAATTGTTCTACGACCAATGTCTGCGACGTTTAGTATTCAAGATATGGCCCGCCCTAGGTCTGACCTGGCATTTTCGTGAAAATTTAAAGCATGGCCATAGGGACGGGTGAAATTGCTATTTTGAAGCAAAAACCACCTCACTTTAAATGGCCATAACTTTTCAAAAACAAGAGCTAGGGTGCGTTCTTTACACGTTTTGAGGTGTTTTAGCGAAAAACATGTTTTGAGCCACACGAGCTCTCCGGCCCGTTCGGTGCACATTTTTGAAAAAGCTAGGAGCTGCCCCTAGGTTCGGGGTGTCACAAAATATTGAAAAGTGGTCAAAAACCGCTATCCAGAATCGGATGTAGAATCATTAGACGAACTTAAAATTGTTCTACGACCAATGTCTGCGACGTTTAGTATTCAAGATATGGCCCGCCCTAGGTCTGACCTGGCATTTTCGTGAAAATTTAAAGCATGGCCATAGGGACGGGTGAAATTGCTATTTTGAAGCAAAAACCACCTCACTTTAAATGGCCATAACTTTTCAAAAACAAGAGCTAGGGTGCGTTCTTTACACGTTTTGAGGTGTTTTAGCGAAAAACATGTTTTGAGCCACACGAGCTCTCCGGCCCGTTCGGTGCACATTTTTGAAAAAGCTAGGAGCTGCCCCTAGGTTCGGGGTGTCACAAAATATTGAAAAGTGGTCAAAAACCGCTATCCAGAATCGGATGTAGAATCATTAGACGAACTTAAAATTGTTCCACGACCAATGTCTGCGACGTTTAGTATTCAAGATATGGCCCGCCCTAGGTCTGACCTGGCATTTTCGTGAAAATTTAAAGCATGGCCATAGGGACGGGTAAAATAGCTATTTTGAAGCAAAAACCCGTCTGACTTTAAATGGCCATAACTTTTGAAAAACAAGAGCTAGGGTGCGTTCCTTACACGTTTTGAGGTGTTTTAGCGAAAACATGTTTTGAGCCACACGAGCTCTCCGGCCCGTTCGGTGCACATTTTTGAAAAAGCTAGGAGCTGCCCCTAGGTTCGGGGTGTCACAAAATATTGAAAAGTGGTCAAAAACCGCTATCCAGAATCGGATGTAGAATCATTAGACGAACTTAAAATTGTTCTACGACCAATGTCTGCGACGTTTAGTATTCAAGATATGGCCCGCCCTAGGTCTGACCTGGCATTTTCGTGAAAATTTAAAGCATGGCCATAGGGACGGGTGAAATTGCTATTTTGAAGCAAAACCACCTCACTTTAAATGGCCATAACTTTTCAAAAACAAGAGCTAGGGTGCGTTCCTTACACGTTTTGAGGTGTTTTAGCGAAAAACATGTTTTGAGCCACACGAGCTCTCCGGCCCGTTCGGTGCACATTTTTGAAAAAGCTAGGAGCTGCCCCTAGGTTCGGGGTGTCACAAAATATTGAAAAGTGGTCAAAAACCGCTATCCAGAATCGGATGTAGAATCATTAGACGAACTTAAAATTGTTCTACGACCAATGTCTGCGACGTTTAGTATTCAAGATATGGCCCGCCCTAGGTCTGACCTGGCATTTTCGTGAAAATTTAAAGCATGGCCATAGGGACGGGTGAAATTGCTATTTTGAAGCAAAACCACCTCACTTTAAATGGCCATAACTTTTCAAAAACAAGAGCTAGGGTGCGTTCCTTACACGTTTTGAGGTGTTTTAGCGAAAAACATGTTTTGAGCCACACGAGCTCTCCGGCCCGTTCGGTGCACATTTTTGAAAAAGCTAGGAGCTGCCCCTAGGTTCGGGGTGTCACAAAATATTGAAAAGTGGTCAAAAACCGCTATCCAGAATCGGATGTAGAATCATTAGACGAACTTAAAATTGTTCTACAACCCCCAGTCCGACGCCTCGTATTCGAGATATAGCACTTTGTAGGTCTGACCGAGCAAATTTGTACTGAAATGTATGGCGGACATGTTATTCATTAAACAACATTAACTTGCATCGTGCCCTACTTCATCGGCACAGCTACTATCGACTATCTATTGTTGAAATGGATTGAGTTTGACCATTTTAGCTCTTTTCTTATGCCGTGCACCAACAGTGTGTACCGATCAGGAAAGTACACTACTTACGCGTTCATGGATGTATATGTTGGTACAAGTTGCCGGTCGGAATAGCAGTGCACCAAAACTGTGTACCGATCAGGAAAGTACAAGACGGAGGGCGCAGCCCGAGCGTACGCGTTCATAGATGTCCATGTTGGTACAACCTTCATGTACGTACCTTGTTTTTGTATCAAAAGTTCCAATAAAGTGTTTGTATGCTTAAAATGCTTATCTCAACCGGTCACCTTTTGGCCTGCCCTTTTATAGACAGAAACCTAGAACGATACTCGCGATGTTTGTGTTTTTCCATTCGCCCGGGACGACGAAATGAGCTCTGTGCACATCGTGTAGAAAACTGTCTCCTCCTCGTATGTTTTTGTCCCTCCACGCATATAATCACCCACATTTGTGTTCAACACGGACGGCGCAGCCCGAGCGAACGCGTTAATGTTTATGTTTGTGCACACTAAAGTTACAATCCTAGGATTTGGTTATTGCGTCGCAGTGCCCGACCGTCGCGGACACCATTCTTGGACAAAAGTCCAAGTACGTAGAGTACATTCCCTAGGTATGTGCCCGTTCAGACTTTCGTTGCGTGCTTACAGACACGCTTGGGTATGTTTACCATACAAGGTTTACTAGGAAAACCTGGGAAGGACGCTTGCCCTCCCGTCGCGGACACCATTCTTGGAAAGAAGTCCTGGTACTTAGCGTTCTTTAATGTACTTGATCAGTTTGTATTGCAATTGCTTTGTGCCATTGACTTTTGCTAATGCTCACTAAGGGTGTTCGTTTGCGATGTGTATGATAAGCAACTGTCTATTCTTACCAGCAGTTAATCAACACTTTTCACCCAAATCATAGGAACGTAGAGTACTTTCCTGATCGGTACACAATTTTGGTGCACCTCTAACTTCGCCAGCACTTTATCGTTACGTTTTGTGCACAACCTTGGGACATGGTGTAAGTTTCATCATTGTTATGTTTGATTCGGTTTATTATGATTGAAAAATACGCTACGTCCAAGAAATCTGAACTCGAATACTTTTGCCACGTTGCGCAAAAAGCTACTGAGCAACTCCTAGCCGTTTACCGATTTAAAATTTAATTTTCGTTATTAGTTTTAAAAATACGCTAAGTCCCAAAAATCTGAACTCGAATACTTTTTCTATGTGCCGCCAAAAGCTACTGAGCAACTCCTAGCCGTTTACCGATTTAAAATTTAATTTTCGTTATTAGTTTTAAAAATACGCTAAGTCCCAAAAATCTGAACTCGAATACTTTTTCTATGTGCCGCTAAAGCTACTGAGCAACGCCTAGGTTGGTACATTTCTGGTACATGGAGTGTATGCGTGCAGGCGTACTGCCGTGCTGGACTGGAAAATCGCACTTGCTACTAGAACGTAGAGTAATTCCCTAGATAGGTGCTTTTGCATGCCTCTGTTCGACGTCCATGCAACTTGGAACGTGCGACACACGTAGCTAGGCTTCCCATACATATTCCCTAGGGTAGCACCAAATTGCACACTTTCAGGGGTATATTTTGGTACGGTGTACTGTGCATGGTACAAGTATCATTAGCTCGTGCAATTTATTTTGCATCAAGTTGCGATTGCTGGTGCGTCGAGATAGGAGTGTTTCGCGACTTTTGCCAAGCTTTGGTGCCATTTGGTGAATAATTAATGTTCTAGCCACAATAAACGTGCCACATAATGCCAATAACGAAAACGCCATTTTCAAGGGACTTCCAGTCAAAATGTTTGCAATCAGCGCTTTCCTGTCGAGTTCAGGATTTGGGACTGAGCGATTTTTTTTCACGATCCAATCAAACGACCAGTTCGTGAATAAACAATTCATACAACAGTACATCCCTTCAAAGTAGAAAAGCCGAATGCTAGGAGCTCCAGTCAAAAACGTTGTCATTGGCGCTTTCTTCTCGAGTTCAGGATTTGGGACTTAGCGTTTTTTCACGATCCAGCCAAAAGACCAGATCGTGAAATAAACAATTAACACAACTGTACTAGTACATCCCTTCAACTGAAGCAAGCGCACCATACATGACCCGTACGCTAATCATCCAAGCACATGACACGTCAACTAAGTCAACACATGATACAACTTGGAAAACTGACGGG
>NW_024412079.1:100000-102500 GCF_016920715.1 Anopheles arabiensis | reverse complement strand
AACCGCTATCCAGAATCGGATGTAGAATCATTAGACGAACTTAAAATTGTTCCACGACCAATGTCTGCGACGTTTAGTATTCAAGATATGGCCCGCCCTAGGTCTGACCTGGCATTTTCGTGAAAATTTAAAGCATGGCCATAGGGACGGGTGAAATTGCTATTTTGAAGCAAAAACCACCTCACTTTAAATGGCCATAACTTTTCAAAACAAGAGCTAGGGTGCGTTCTTTACACGTTTTGAGGTGTTTTAGCGAAAAACATGTTTTGAGCCACACGAGCTCTCCGGCCCGTTCGGTGCACATTTTGAAAAAGCTAGGAGCTGCCCCTAGGTTCGGGGTGTCACAAAATATTGAAAAGTGGTCAAAAACCGCTATCCAGAATCGGATGTAGAATCATTAGACGAACTTAAAATTGTTCCACGACCAATGTCTGCGACGTTTAGTATTCAAGATATGGCCCGCCCTAGGTCTGACCTGGCATTTTCGTGAAAATTTAAAGCATGGCCATAGGGACGGGTAAAATAGCTATTTTGAAGCAAAACCCGTCTGACTTTAAATGGCCATAACTTTTGAAAAACAAGAGCTAGGGTGCGTTCCTTACACGTTTTGAGGTGTTTTAGCGAAAAACATGTTTTGAGCCACACGAGCTCTCCGGCCCGTTCGGTGCACATTTTTGAAAAAGCTAGGAGCTGCCCCTAGGTTCGGGGTGTCACAAAATATTGAAAAGTGGTCAAAAACCGCTATCCAGAATCGGATGTAGAATCATTAGACGAACTTAAAATTGTTCTACGACCAATGTCTGCGACGTTTAGTATTCAAGATATGGCCCGCCCTAGGTCTGACCTGGCATTTTCGTGAAAATTTAAAGCATGGCCATAGGGACGGGTAAAATAGCTATTTTGAAGCAAAAAACCACCCGACTTTAAATGGCCATAACTTTTGAAAAACAAGAGCTAGGGTGCGTTCTTTACACGTTTTGAGGTGTTTTAGCGAAAAACATGTTTTGAGCCACACGAGCTCTCCGGCCCGTTCGGTGCACATTTTGAAAAAGCTAGGAGCTGCCCCTAGGTTCGGGGTGTCACAAAATATTGAAAAGTGGTCAAAAACCGCTATCCAGAATCGGATGTAGAATCATTAGACGAACTTAAAATTGTTCCACGACCAATGTCTGCGACGTTTAGTATTCAAGATATGGCCCGCCCTAGGTCTGACCTGGCATTTTCGTGAAAATTTAAAGCATGGCCATAGGGACGGGTAAAATAGCTATTTTGAAGCAAAACCCGTCTGACTTTAAATGGCCATAACTTTTGAAAAACAAGAGCTAGGGTGCGTTCCTTACACGTTTTGAGGTGTTTTAGCGAAAAACATGTTTTGAGCCACACGAGCTCTCCGGCCCGTTCGGTGCACATTTTTGAAAAAGCTAGGAGCTGCCCCTAGGTTCGGGGTGTCACAAAATATTGAAAAGTGGTCAAAAAACCGCTATCCAGAATCGGATGTAGAATCATTAGACGAACTTAAAATTGTTCCACGACCAATGTCTGCGACGTTTAGTATTCAAGATATGGCCCGCCCTAGGTCTGACCTGGCATTTTCGTGAAAATTTAAAGCATGGCCATAGGGACGGGTGAAATTGCTATTTTGAAGCAAAAACCACCTCACTTTAAATGGCCATAACTTTTCAAAACAAGAGCTAGGGTGCGTTCCTTACACGTTTTGAGGTGTTTTAGCGAAAAACATGTTTTGAGCCACACGAGCTCTCCGGCCCGTTCGGTGCACATTTTTGAAAAAGCTAGGAGCTGCCCCTAGGTTCGGGGTGTCACAAAATATTGAAAAGTGGTCAAAAACCGCTATCCAGAATCGGATGTAGAATCATTAGACGAACTTAAAATTGTTCTACAACCCCCAGTCCGACGCCTCGTATTCGAGATATAGCACTTTGTAGGTCTGACCGAGCAAATTTGTACTGAAATGTATGGCGGACATGTTATTCATTAAACAACATTAACTTGCATCGTGCCCTACTTCATCGGCACAGCTACTATCGACTATCTATTGTTGAAATGGATTGAGTTTGACCATTTTAGCTCTTTTCTTATGCCGTGCACCAACAGTGTGTACCGATCAGGGAAAGTACACTACTTACGCGTTCATGGATGTATATGTTGGTACAAGTTGCCGGTCGGAATAGCAGTGCACCAAAACTGTGTACCGATCAGGGAAAGTACAAGACGGAGGGCGCAGCCCGAGCGTACGCGTTCATAGATGTCCATGTTGGTACAACCTACATGTACGTACCTTGTTTTTGTATCAAAAGTTCCAATAAAGTGTTTGTATGCTTAAAATGCTTATCTCAACCGGTCACCTTTTGGCCTGCCCTTTTATAGACAGAAACCTAGAACGATACTCGCGATGTTTGTGTTTTTCCATTCGCCCGGGACGAAATGAGCTCTGTGCACATCGTGTAGAAAACTGTCTCCTCCTCGTATGTTTTTGTCCCTC
>NW_024412079.1:77500-90000 GCF_016920715.1 Anopheles arabiensis | reverse complement strand
TGAACGGTTCAGCGATCTCAGCACTAGTGGAAGAACTCCAACGTGATACGGGAGACATTGCTCTAAACCGAACGGCATCTCTGCGCGTTTACTTGACGCACCCCAACTTGGTCAACTGTTGGACTTTTTCGTAATCACGGCGGGACACATTGAACGAGCTCTAACGGATCTCTGCACGCATGGAACATGGTGGCGGGAATCATTGCTAGAACCGAACGGCGCCTCTGCGCGATGTACAAAGCCCAACAGGAACCTCGTATCGGCTGCCGAGCCGGAGCTTGAACAACTTGGACTTTCACCTCTAATTTATATCAACTCACCACTCCCCGAGGGATCCGCAGAATTGCTTCTGGGTCCCGTATCGTTATTTGCGATTCGTGTTTGCATTACACTACATTGAACTATTCCAACTTGTTTATCCGCATGGCGAACATTTGCTGCAGAGAACATTTAAGTTCCACTTCGCTCTCCCCTACGTGGGTCTGAGCTTCGCTCTCAGGGAAAAAATATGCCACATTTGGTAGGGAGACCCGGTTTCATCACGCTTTGTGCCCTGCACCATATATACCCTCATAAATTTATTCATTGGATTAGATCCAAGGAACACCAGATCATGCACCACTACCCATAATAGCTCATCGAGCTTAGCGTGAATCCTTCGGGTTTCCCTAAGAAGTTCGATTGGTCTTGCAGAGTTTAAAGACAACGAAGCTTAGTTTCAAGCAATGGTTAATATACGCGTATTCAAAACCCTTAGCTGTTACAACTTTTTACTAGAAACCATCACGACGAAGTCTTTGGGTCCGTAGACCCGTGATGTACTGCTCCAGGAACGTTTTGATAGGGTGGAAGCTCAAAATCATAGGTTAAAATCATCGGCAGAGCCCACCAGACACCACTTTTGCTTCATTAGTTCGGACTATAGGCATACGACGATTTTTATCGCGGAGGGGACGTATGACCCAAACGGGGCTTAATGACCCACTGCCACTGCAAACCATGCTCCTACGACTAAATAGAGGTAAAACTACGATTTGGTGCAATCTTCATGTTTGACCTCGTAGCAAGGTACCCTCCCTATAGTAGGCAATGAACAAATGATCATAATCCCAGGAGGGCAAAAATGGGAACCCGAAAGGAAAGCGCTGTTGGCGCGCCTAAGCTACTGGCCCGTAGAGTAAAAATGGTACCCCCAACAAAGTTGTCGATTGACATTCTGATTGCACTTTTCATCATCTAGGGTGCGTTCCTTACACGTTTTGAGGTGTTTTAGCGAAAACATGTTTTGAGCCACACGAGCTCTCCGGCCCGTTCGGTGCACATTTTTGAAAAAGCTAGGAGCTGCCCCTAGGTTCGGGGTGTCACAAAATATTGAAAAGTGGTCAAAAACCGCTATCCAGAATCGGATGTAGAATCATTAGACGAACTTAAAATTGTTCCACGACCAATGTCTGCGACGTTTAGTATTCAAGATATGGCCCGCCCTAGGTCTGACCTGGCATTTTCGTGAAAATTTAAAGCATGGCCATAGGGACGGGTGAAATTGCTATTTTGAAGCAAAAACCACCTCACTTTAAATGGCCATAACTTTTCAAAACAAGAGCTAGGGTGCGTTCCTTACACGTTTTGAGGTGTTTTAGCGAAAAACATGTTTTGAGCCACACGAGCTCTCCGGCCCGTTCGGTGCACATTTTTGAAAAAGCTAGGAGCTGCCCCTAGGTTCGGGGTGTCACAAAATATTGAAAAGTGGTCAAAAACCGCTATCCAGAATCGGATGTAGAATCATTAGACGAACTTAAAATTGTTCCACGACCAATGTCTGCGACGTTTAGTATTCAAGATATGGCCCGCCCTAGGTCTGACCTGGCATTTTCGTGAAAATTTAAAGCATGGCCATAGGGACGGGTGAAATTGCTATTTTGAAGCAAAAACCACCTCACTTTAAATGGCCATAACTTTTCAAAAACAAGAGCTAGGGTGCGTTCTTTACACGTTTTGAGGTGTTTTAGCGAAAAACATGTTTTGAGCCACACGAGCTCTCCGGCCCGTTCGGTGCACATTTTTGAAAAAGCTAGGAGCTGCCCCTAGGTTCGGGGTGTCACAAAATATTGAAAAGTGGTCAAAAACCGCTATCCAGAATCGGATGTAGAATCATTAGACGAACTTAAAATTGTTCCACGACCAATGTCTGCGACGTTTAGTATTCAAGATATGGCCCGCCCTAGGTCTGACCTGGCATTTTCGTGAAAATTTAAAGCATGGCCATAGGGACGGGTAAAATAGCTATTTTGAAGCAAAACCCGTCTGACTTTAAATGGCCATAACTTTTGAAAAACAAGAGCTAGGGTGCGTTCCTTACACGTTTTGAGGTGTTTTAGCGAAAAACATGTTTTGAGCCACACGAGCTCTCCGGCCCGTTCGGTGCACATTTTTGAAAAAGCTAGGAGCTGCCCCTAGGTTCGGGGTGTCACAAAATATTGAAAAGTGGTCAAAAACCGCTATCCAGAATCGGATGTAGAATCATTAGACGAACTTAAAATTGTTCTACGACCAATGTCTGCGACGTTTAGTATTCAAGATATGGCCCGCCCTAGGTCTGACCTGGCATTTTCGTGAAAATTTAAAGCATGGCCATAGGGACGGGTGAAATTGCTATTTTGAAGCAAAAACCACCTCACTTTAAATGGCCATAACTTTTCAAAAACAAGAGCTAGGGTGCGTTCTTACACGTTTTGAGGTGTTTTAGCGAAAAACATGTTTTGAGCCACACGAGCTCTCCGGCCCGTTCGGTGCACATTTTGAAAAAGCTAGGAGCTGCCCCTAGGTTCGGGGTGTCACAAAATATTGAAAAGTGGTCAAAAACCGCTATCCAGAATCGGATGTAGAATCATTAGACGAACTTAAAATTGTTCCACGACCAATGTCTGCGACGTTTAGTATTCAAGATATGGCCCGCCCTAGGTCTGACCTGGCATTTTCGTGAAAATTTAAAGCATGGCCATAGGGACGGGTAAAATAGCTATTTTGAAGCAAAACCCGTCTGACTTTAAATGGCCATAACTTTTGAAAAACAAGAGCTAGGGTGCGTTCCTTACACGTTTTGAGGTGTTTTAGCGAAAAACATGTTTTGAGCCACACGAGCTCTCCGGCCCGTTCGGTGCACATTTTTGAAAAAGCTAGGAGCTGCCCCTAGGTTCGGGGTGTCACAAAATATTGAAAAGTGGTCAAAAACCGCTATCCAGAATCGGATGTAGAATCATTAGACGAACTTAAAATTGTTCTACGACCAATGTCTGCGACGTTTAGTATTCAAGATATGGCCCGCCCTAGGTCTGACCTGGCATTTTCGTGAAAATTTAAAGCATGGCCATAGGGACGGGTGAAATTGCTATTTTGAAGCAAAAACCACCTCACTTTAAATGGCCATAACTTTTCAAAAACAAGAGCTAGGGTGCGTTCTTTACACGTTTTGAGGTGTTTTAGCGAAAAACATGTTTTGAGCCACACGAGCTCTCCGGCCCGTTCGGTGCACATTTTTGAAAAAGCTAGGAGCTGCCCCTAGGTTCGGGGTGTCACAAAATATTGAAAAGTGGTCAAAAACCGCTATCCAGAATCGGATGTAGAATCATTAGACGAACTTAAAATTGTTCTACGACCAATGTCTGCGACGTTTAGTATTCAAGATATGGCCCGCCCTAGGTCTGACCTGGCATTTTCGTGAAAATTTAAAGCATGGCCATAGGGACGGGTGAAATTGCTATTTTGAAGCAAAAACCACCTCACTTTAAATGGCCATAACTTTTGAAAACAAGAGCTAGGGTGCGTTCTTTACACGTTTTGAGGTGTTTTAGCGAAAAACATGTTTTGAGCCACACGAGCTCTCCGGCCCGTTCGGTGCACATTTTTGAAAAAGCTAGGAGCTGCCCCTAGGTTCGGGGTGTCACAAAATATTGAAAAGTGGTCAAAAACCGCTATCCAGAATCGGATGTAGAATCATTAGACGAACTTAAAATTGTTCCACGACCAATGTCTGCGACGTTTAGTATTCAAGATATGGCCCGCCCTAGGTCTGACCTGGCATTTTCGTGAAAATTTAAAGCATGGCCATAGGGACGGGTAAAATAGCTATTTTGAAGCAAAACCCGTCTGACTTTAAATGGCCATAACTTTTGAAAAACAAGAGCTAGGGTGCGTTCCTTACACGTTTTGAGGTGTTTTAGCGAAAAACATGTTTTGAGCCACACGAGCTCTCCGGCCCGTTCGGTGCACATTTTGAAAAAGCTAGGAGCTGCCCCTAGGTTCGGGGTGTCACAAAATATTGAAAAGTGGTCAAAAACCGCTATCCAGAATCGGATGTAGAATCATTAGACGAACTTAAAATTGTTCTACGACCAATGTCTGCGACGTTTAGTATTCAAGATATGGCCCGCCCTAGGTCTGACCTGGCATTTTCGTGAAAATTTAAAGCATGGCCATAGGGACGGGTAAAATAGCTATTTTGAAGCAAAAACCCGTCTGACTTTAAATGGCCATAACTTTTGAAAACAAGAGCTAGGGTGCGTTCCTTACACGTTTTGAGGTGTTTTAGCGAAAACATGTTTTGAGCCACACGAGCTCTCCGGCCCGTTCGGTGCACATTTTTGAAAAAGCTAGGAGCTGCCCCTAGGTTCGGGGTGTCACAAAATATTGAAAAGTGGTCAAAAACCGCTATCCAGAATCGGATGTAGAATCATTAGACGAACTTAAAATTGTTCTACGACCAATGTCTGCGACGTTTAGTATTCAAGATATGGCCCGCCCTAGGTCTGACCTGGCATTTTCGTGAAAATTTAAAGCATGGCCATAGGGACGGGTGAAATTGCTATTTTGAAGCAAAAACCACCTCACTTTAAATGGCCATAACTTTTCAAAAACAAGAGCTAGGGTGCGTTCTTTACACGTTTTGAGGTGTTTTAGCGAAAAACATGTTTTGAGCCACACGAGCTCTCCGGCCCGTTCGGTGCACATTTTTGAAAAAGCTAGGAGCTGCCCCTAGGTTCGGGGTGTCACAAAATATTGAAAAGTGGTCAAAAACCGCTATCCAGAATCGGATGTAGAATCATTAGACGAACTTAAAATTGTTCTACGACCAATGTCTGCGACGTTTAGTATTCAAGATATGGCCCGCCCTAGGTCTGACCTGGCATTTTCGTGAAAATTTAAAGCATGGCCATAGGGACGGGTGAAATTGCTATTTTGAAGCAAAACCACCTCACTTTAAATGGCCATAACTTTTCAAAACAAGAGCTAGGGTGCGTTCTTTACACGTTTTGAGGTGTTTTAGCGAAAACATGTTTTGAGCCACACGAGCTCTCCGGCCCGTTCGGTGCACATTTTTGAAAAAGCTAGGAGCTGCCCCTAGGTTCGGGGTGTCACAAAATATTGAAAAGTGGTCAAAAAACCGCTATCCAGAATCGGATGTAGAATCATTAGACGAACTTAAAATTGTTCCACGACCAATGTCTGCGACGTTTAGTATTCAAGATATGGCCCGCCCTAGGTCTGACCTGGCATTTTCGTGAAAATTTAAAGCATGGCCATAGGGACGGGTAAAATAGCTATTTTGAAGCAAAAACCCGTCTGACTTTAAATGGCCATAACTTTTGAAAAACAAGAGCTAGGGTGCGTTCCTTACACGTTTTGAGGTGTTTTAGCGAAAAACATGTTTTGAGCCACACGAGCTCTCCGGCCCGTTCGGTGCACATTTTGAAAAAGCTAGGAGCTGCCCCTAGGTTCGGGGTGTCACAAAATATTGAAAAGTGGTCAAAAAACCGCTATCCAGAATCGGATGTAGAATCATTAGACGAACTTAAAATTGTTCCACGACCAATGTCTGCGACGTTTAGTATTCAAGATATGGCCCGCCCTAGGTCTGACCTGGCATTTTCGTGAAAATTTAAAGCATGGCCATAGGGACGGGTGAAATTGCTATTTTGAAGCAAAACCACCTCACTTTAAATGGCCATAACTTTTCAAAAACAAGAGCTAGGGTGCGTTCCTTACACGTTTTGAGGTGTTTTAGCGAAAAACATGTTTTGAGCCACACGAGCTCTCCGGCCCGTTCGGTGCACATTTTTGAAAAAGCTAGGAGCTGCCCCTAGGTTCGGGGTGTCACAAAATATTGAAAAGTGGTCAAAAACCGCTATCCAGAATCGGATGTAGAATCATTAGACGAACTTAAAATTGTTCCACGACCAATGTCTGCGACGTTTAGTATTCAAGATATGGCCCGCCCTAGGTCTGACCTGGCATTTTCGTGAAAATTTAAAGCATGGCCATAGGGACGGGTGAAATTGCTATTTTGAAGCAAAAACCACCTCACTTTAAATGGCCATAACTTTTCAAAAACAAGAGCTAGGGTGCGTTCTTTACACGTTTTGAGGTGTTTTAGCGAAAAACATGTTTTGAGCCACACGAGCTCTCCGGCCCGTTCGGTGCACATTTTTGAAAAAGCTAGGAGCTGCCCCTAGGTTCGGGGTGTCACAAAATATTGAAAAGTGGTCAAAAAACCGCTATCCAGAATCGGATGTAGAATCATTAGACGAACTTAAAATTGTTCCACGACCAATGTCTGCGACGTTTAGTATTCAAGATATGGCCCGCCCTAGGTCTGACCTGGCATTTTCGTGAAAATTTAAAGCATGGCCATAGGGACGGGTGAAATTGCTATTTTGAAGCAAAAAACCCGTCTGACTTTAAATGGCCATAACTTTTGAAAAACAAGAGCTAGGGTGCGTTCCTTACACGTTTTGAGGTGTTTTAGCGAAAAACATGTTTTGAGCCACACGAGCTCTCCGGCCCGTTCGGTGCACATTTTTGAAAAAAGCTAGGAGCTGCCCCTAGGTTCGGGGTGTCACAAAATATTGAAAAGTGGTCAAAAACCGCTATCCAGAATCGGATGTAGAATCATTAGACGAACTTAAAATTGTTCTACGACCAATGTCTGCGACGTTTAGTATTCAAGATATGGCCCGCCCTAGGTCTGACCTGGCATTTTCGTGAAAATTTAAAGCATGGCCATAGGGACGGGTGAAATAGCTATTTTGAAGCAAAAAACCCGTCTCACTCTTTAAATGGCCATAACTTTTCAAAAACAAGAGCTAGGGTGCGTTCTTTACACGTTTTGAGGTGTTTTAGCGAAAAACATGTTTTGAGCCACACGAGCTCTCCGGCCCGTTCGGTGCACATTTTTGAAAAAAGCTAGGAGCTGCCCCTAGGTTCGGGGTGTCACAAAATATTGAAAAGTGGTCAAAAACCGCTATCCAGAATCGGATGTAGAATCATTAGACGAACTTAAAATTGTTCCACGACCAATGTCTGCGACGTTTAGTATTCAAGATATGGCCCGCCCTAGGTCTGACCTGGCATTTTCGTGAAAATTTAAAGCATGGCCATAGGGACGGGTAAAATAGCTATTTTGAAGCAAAACCCGTCTGACTTTAAATGGCCATAACTTTTGAAAAACAAGAGCTAGGGTGCGTTCCTTACACGTTTTGAGGTGTTTTAGCGAAAAACATGTTTTGAGCCACACGAGCTCTCCGGCCCGTTCGGTGCACATTTTTGAAAAAGCTAGGAGCTGCCCCTAGGTTCGGGGTGTCACAAAATATTGAAAAGTGGTCAAAAACCGCTATCCAGAATCGGATGTAGAATCATTAGACGAACTTAAAATTGTTCTACGACCAATGTCTGCGACGTTTAGTATTCAAGATATGGCCCGCCCTAGGTCTGACCTGGCATTTTCGTGAAAATTTAAAGCATGGCCATAGGGACGGGTGAAATTGCTATTTTGAAGCAAAACCACCTCACTTTAAATGGCCATAACTTTTCAAAAACAAGAGCTAGGGTGCGTTCTTTACACGTTTTGAGGTGTTTTAGCGAAAAACATGTTTTGAGCCACACGAGCTCTCCGGCCCGTTCGGTGCACATTTTTGAAAAAGCTAGGAGCTGCCCCTAGGTTCGGGGTGTCACAAAATATTGAAAAGTGGTCAAAAACCGCTATCCAGAATCGGATGTAGAATCATTAGACGAACTTAAAATTGTTCTACGACCAATGTCTGCGACGTTTAGTATTCAAGATATGGCCCGCCCTAGGTCTGACCTGGCATTTTCGTGAAAATTTAAAGCATGGCCATAGGGACGGGTGAAATTGCTATTTTGAAGCAAAAAACCACCTCACTTTAAATGGCCATAACTTTTGAAAAACAAGAGCTAGGGTGCGTTCTTTACACGTTTTGAGGTGTTTTAGCGAAAACATGTTTTGAGCCACACGAGCTCTCCGGCCCGTTCGGTGCACATTTTTGAAAAAGCTAGGAGCTGCCCCTAGGTTCGGGGTGTCACAAAATATTGAAAAGTGGTCAAAAACCGCTATCCAGAATCGGATGTAGAATCATTAGACGAACTTAAAATTGTTCCACGACCAATGTCTGCGACGTTTAGTATTCAAGATATGGCCCGCCCTAGGTCTGACCTGGCATTTTCGTGAAAATTTAAAGCATGGCCATAGGGACGGGTAAAATAGCTATTTTGAAGCAAAACCCGTCTGACTTTAAATGGCCATAACTTTTGAAAAACAAGAGCTAGGGTGCGTTCCTTACACGTTTTGAGGTGTTTTAGCGAAAACATGTTTTGAGCCACACGAGCTCTCCGGCCCGTTCGGTGCACATTTTTGAAAAAGCTAGGAGCTGCCCCTAGGTTCGGGGTGTCACAAAATATTGAAAAGTGGTCAAAAACCGCTATCCAGAATCGGATGTAGAATCATTAGACGAACTTAAAATTGTTCTACGACCAATGTCTGCGACGTTTAGTATTCAAGATATGGCCCGCCCTAGGTCTGACCTGGCATTTTCGTGAAAATTTAAAGCATGGCCATAGGGACGGGTAAAATAGCTATTTTGAAGCAAAACCCGTCTGACTTTAAATGGCCATAACTTTTGAAAACAAGAGCTAGGGTGCGTTCCTTACACGTTTTGAGGTGTTTTAGCGAAAAACATGTTTTGAGCCACACGAGCTCTCCGGCCCGTTCGGTGCACATTTTTGAAAAAGCTAGGAGCTGCCCCTAGGTTCGGGGTGTCACAAAATATTGAAAAGTGGTCAAAAACCGCTATCCAGAATCGGATGTAGAATCATTAGACGAACTTAAAATTGTTCTACGACCAATGTCTGCGACGTTTAGTATTCAAGATATGGCCCGCCCTAGGTCTGACCTGGCATTTTCGTGAAAATTTAAAGCATGGCCATAGGGACGGGTGAAATTGCTATTTTGAAGCAAAAACCACCTCACTTTAAATGGCCATAACTTTTCAAAAACAAGAGCTAGGGTGCGTTCTTTACACGTTTTGAGGTGTTTTAGCGAAAAACATGTTTTGAGCCACACGAGCTCTCCGGCCCGTTCGGTGCACATTTTTGAAAAAGCTAGGAGCTGCCCCTAGGTTCGGGGTGTCACAAAATATTGAAAAGTGGTCAAAAACCGCTATCCAGAATCGGATGTAGAATCATTAGACGAACTTAAAATTGTTCTACGACCAATGTCTGCGACGTTTAGTATTCAAGATATGGCCCGCCCTAGGTCTGACCTGGCATTTTCGTGAAAATTTAAAGCATGGCCATAGGGACGGGTAAAATAGCTATTTTGGAAGCAAAAACCACCTCACTTTAAATGGCCATAACTTTTGGAAAACAAGAGCTAGGGTGCGTTCTTTACACGTTTTGAGGTGTTTTAGCGAAAAACATGTTTTGAGCCACACGAGCTCTCCGGCCCGTTCGGTGCACATTTTTGAAAAAGCTAGGAGCTGCCCCTAGGTTCGGGGTGTCACAAAATATTGAAAAGTGGTCAAAAACCGCTATCCAGAATCGGATGTAGAATCATTAGACGAACTTAAAATTGTTCCACGACCAATGTCTGCGACGTTTAGTATTCAAGATATGGCCCGCCCTAGGTCTGACCTGGCATTTTCGTGAAAATTTAAAGCATGGCCATAGGGACGGGTGAAATTGCTATTTTGAAGCAAAACCCGTCTGACTTTAAATGGCCATAACTTTTGAAAAACAAGAGCTAGGGTGCGTTCCTTACACGTTTTGAGGTGTTTTAGCGAAAAACATGTTTTGAGCCACACGAGCTCTCCGGCCCGTTCGGTGCACATTTTTGAAAAAGCTAGGAGCTGCCCCTAGGTTCGGGGTGTCACAAAATATTGAAAAGTGGTCAAAAACCGCTATCCAGAATCGGATGTAGAATCATTAGACGAACTTAAAATTGTTCTACGACCAATGTCTGCGACGTTTAGTATTCAAGATATGGCCCGCCCTAGGTCTGACCTGGCATTTTCGTGAAAATTTAAAGCATGGCCATAGGGACGGGTGAAATTGCTATTTTGAAGCAAAAACCACCTCACTTTAAATGGCCATAACTTTTCAAAAACAAGAGCTAGGGTGCGTTCCTTACACGTTTTGAGGTGTTTTAGCGAAAAACATGTTTTGAGCCACACGAGCTCTCCGGCCCGTTCGGTGCACATTTTTGAAAAAGCTAGGAGCTGCCCCTAGGTTCGGGGTGTCACAAAATATTGAAAAGTGGTCAAAAACCGCTATCCAGAATCGGATGTAGAATCATTAGACGAACTTAAAATTGTTCTACAACCCCCAGTCCGACGCCTCGTATTCGAGATATAGCACTTTGTAGGTCTGACCGAGCAAATTTGTACTGAAATGTATGGCGGACATGTTATTCATTAAACAACATTAACTTGCATCGTGCCCTACTTCATCGGCACAGCTACTATCGACTATCTATTGTTGAAATGGATTGAGTTTGACCATTTTAGCTCTTTTCTTATGCCGTGCACCAACAGTGTGTACCGATCAGGAAAGTACACTACTTACGCGTTCATGGATGTATATGTTGGTACAAGTTGCCGGTCGGAATAGCAGTGCACCAAAACTGTGTACCGATCAGGAAAGTACAAGACGGAGGGCGCAGCCCGAGCGTACGCGTTCATAGATGTCCATGTTGGTACAACCTACATGTACGTACCTTGTTTTTGTATCAAAAGTTCCAATAAAGTGTTTGTATGCTTAAAATGCTTATCTCAACCGGTCACCTTTTGGCCTGCCCTTTACAGACAGAAACCTAGAACGATACTCGCGATGTTTGTGTTTTTCCATTCGCCCGGGACGACGAAATGAGCTCTGTGCACATCGTGTAGAAAACTGTCTCCTCCTCGTATGTTTTTGTCCCTCCACGCATATAATCACCCACATTTGTGTTCAACACGGACGGCGCAGCCCGAGCGAACGCGTTAATGTTTATGTTTGTGCACACTAAAGTTACAATCCTAGGATTTGGTTATTGCGTCGCAGTGCCCGACCGTCGCGGACACCATTCTTGGACAAAAGTCCAAGTACGTAGAGTACATTCCCTAGGTATGTGCCCGTTCAGACTTTCGTTGCGTGCTTACAGACACGCTTGGGTATGTTTACCATACAAGGTTTACTAGGAAAACCTGGGAAGGACGCTTGCCCTCCCGTCGCGGACACCATTCTTGGAAAGAAGTCCTGGTACTTAGCGTTCTTTAATGTACTTGATCAGTTTGTATTGCAATTGCTTTGTGCCATTGACTTTGCTAATGCTCACTAAGGGTGTTCGTTTGCGATGTGTATGATAAGCAACTGTCTATTCTTACCAGCAGTTAATCAACACTTTTCACCCAAATCATAGGAACGTAGAGTACTTTCCCTGATCGGTACACAATTTTGGTGCACCTCTAACTTCGCCAGCACTTTATCGTTACGTTTTGTGCACAACCTTGGGACATGGTGTAAGTTTCATCATTGTTATGTTTGATTCGGTTTATTATGATTGAAAAATACGCTACGTCCAAGAAATCTGAACTCGAATACTTTTGCCACGTTGCGCAAAAAGCTACTGAGCAACTCCTAGCCGTTTACCGATTTAAAATTTAATTTTCGTTATTAGTTTTAAAAATACGCTAAGTCCCAAAAATCTGAACTCGAATACTTTTTCTATGTGCCGCCAAAAGCTACTGAGCAACTCCTAGCCGTTTACCGATTTAAAATTTAATTTTCGTTATTAGTTTTAAAAATACGCTAAGTCCCAAAAATCTGAACTCGAATACTTTTTCTATGTGCCGCTAAAAGCTACTGAGCAACGCCTAGGTTGGTACATTTCTGGTACATGGAGTGTATGCGTGCAGGCGTACTGCCGTGCTGGACTGGAAAATCGCACTTGCTACTAGAACGTAGAGTAATTCCCTAGATAGGTGCTTTTGCATGCCTCTGTTCGACGTCCATGCAACTTGGAACGTGCGACACACGTAGCTAGGCTTCCCATACATATTCCCTAGGGTAGCACCAAATTGCACACTTTCAGGGGTATATTTTGGTACGGTGTACTGTGCATGGTACAAGTATCATTAGCTCGTGCAATTTATTTTGCATCAAGTTGCGATTGC
>NW_024412079.1:50000-62500 GCF_016920715.1 Anopheles arabiensis | reverse complement strand
GCCTAAGCTACTGGCCCGTAGAGTAAAATGGTACCCCCAACAAAGTTGTCGATTGACATTCTGATTGCACTTTTCATCATCTAGGTGCGTTCCTTACACGTTTTGAGGTGTTTTAGCGAAAAACATGTTTTGAGCCACACGAGCTCTCCGGCCCGTTCGGTGCACATTTTTGAAAAAGCTAGGAGCTGCCCCTAGGTTCGGGGTGTCACAAAATATTGAAAAGTGGTCAAAAACCGCTATCCAGAATCGGATGTAGAATCATTAGACGAACTTAAAATTGTTCCACGACCAATGTCTGCGACGTTTAGTATTCAAGATATGGCCCGCCCTAGGTCTGACCTGGCATTTTCGTGAAAATTTAAAGCATGGCCATAGGGACGGGTGAAATTGCTATTTTGAAGCAAAACCACCTCACTTTAAATGGCCATAACTTTTCAAAAACAAGAGCTAGGGTGCGTTCCTTACACGTTTTGAGGTGTTTTAGCGAAAAACATGTTTTGAGCCACACGAGCTCTCCGGCCCGTTCGGTGCACATTTTTGAAAAAGCTAGGAGCTGCCCCTAGGTTCGGGGTGTCACAAAATATTGAAAAGTGGTCAAAAAACCGCTATCCAGAATCGGATGTAGAATCATTAGACGAACTTAAAATTGTTCCACGACCAATGTCTGCGACGTTTAGTATTCAAGATATGGCCCGCCCTAGGTCTGACCTGGCATTTTCGTGAAAATTTAAAGCATGGCCATAGGGACGGGTGAAATTGCTATTTTGAAGCAAAAACCACCTCACTTTAAATGGCCATAACTTTTCAAAAACAAGAGCTAGGGTGCGTTCTTTACACGTTTTGAGGTGTTTTAGCGAAAAACATGTTTTGAGCCACACGAGCTCTCCGGCCCGTTCGGTGCACATTTTTGAAAAAGCTAGGAGCTGCCCCTAGGTTCGGGGTGTCACAAAATATTGAAAAGTGGTCAAAAACCGCTATCCAGAATCGGATGTAGAATCATTAGACGAACTTAAAATTGTTCCACGACCAATGTCTGCGACGTTTAGTATTCAAGATATGGCCCGCCCTAGGTCTGACCTGGCATTTTCGTGAAAATTTAAAGCATGGCCATAGGGACGGGTAAAATAGCTATTTTGAAGCAAAACCCGTCTGACTTTAAATGGCCATAACTTTTGAAAAACAAGAGCTAGGGTGCGTTCCTTACACGTTTTGAGGTGTTTTAGCGAAAAACATGTTTTGAGCCACACGAGCTCTCCGGCCCGTTCGGTGCACATTTTTGAAAAAAGCTAGGAGCTGCCCCTAGGTTCGGGGTGTCACAAAATATTGAAAAGTGGTCAAAAACCGCTATCCAGAATCGGATGTAGAATCATTAGACGAACTTAAAATTGTTCTACGACCAATGTCTGCGACGTTTAGTATTCAAGATATGGCCCGCCCTAGGTCTGACCTGGCATTTTCGTGAAAATTTAAAGCATGGCCATAGGGACGGGTAAAATAGCTATTTTGAAGCAAAAACCACCCCGACTTTAAATGGCCATAACTTTTGAAAAACAAGAGCTAGGGTGCGTTCCTTACACGTTTTGAGGTGTTTTAGCGAAAAACATGTTTTGAGCCACACGAGCTCTCCGGCCCGTTCGGTGCACATTTTTGAAAAAAGCTAGGAGCTGCCCCTAGGTTCGGGGTGTCACAAAATATTGAAAAGTGGTCAAAAACCGCTATCCAGAATCGGATGTAGAATCATTAGACGAACTTAAAATTGTTCTACGACCAATGTCTGCGACGTTTAGTATTCAAGATATGGCCCGCCCTAGGTCTGACCTGGCATTTTCGTGAAAATTTAAAGCATGGCCATAGGGACGGGTAAAATAGCTATTTTGAAGCAAAACCCGTCTGACTTTAAATGGCCATAACTTTTGAAAAACAAGAGCTAGGGTGCGTTCCTTACACGTTTTGAGGTGTTTTAGCGAAAAACATGTTTTGAGCCACACGAGCTCTCCGGCCCGTTCGGTGCACATTTTTGAAAAAGCTAGGAGCTGCCCCTAGGTTCGGGGTGTCACAAAATATTGAAAAGTGGTCAAAAACCGCTATCCAGAATCGGATGTAGAATCATTAGACGAACTTAAAATTGTTCTACGACCAATGTCTGCGACGTTTAGTATTCAAGATATGGCCCGCCCTAGGTCTGACCTGGCATTTTCGTGAAAATTTAAAGCATGGCCATAGGGACGGGTGAAATTGCTATTTTGAAGCAAAAACCACCTCACTTTAAATGGCCATAACTTTTCAAAAACAAGAGCTAGGGTGCGTTCCTTACACGTTTTGAGGTGTTTTAGCGAAAAACATGTTTTGAGCCACACGAGCTCTCCGGCCCGTTCGGTGCACATTTTTGAAAAAGCTAGGAGCTGCCCCTAGGTTCGGGGTGTCACAAAATATTGAAAAGTGGTCAAAAACCGCTATCCAGAATCGGATGTAGAATCATTAGACGAACTTAAAATTGTTCTACGACCAATGTCTGCGACGTTTAGTATTCAAGATATGGCCCGCCCTAGGTCTGACCTGGCATTTTCGTGAAAATTTAAAGCATGGCCATAGGGACGGGTGAAATTGCTATTTTGAAGCAAAACCACCTCACTTTAAATGGCCATAACTTTTCAAAAACAAGAGCTAGGGTGCGTTCTTTACACGTTTTGAGGTGTTTTAGCGAAAAACATGTTTTGAGCCACACGAGCTCTCCGGCCCGTTCGGTGCACATTTTTGAAAAAGCTAGGAGCTGCCCCTAGGTTCGGGGTGTCACAAAATATTGAAAAGTGGTCAAAAACCGCTATCCAGAATCGGATGTAGAATCATTAGACGAACTTAAAATTGTTCCACGACCAATGTCTGCGACGTTTAGTATTCAAGATATGGCCCGCCCTAGGTCTGACCTGGCATTTTCGTGAAAATTTAAAGCATGGCCATAGGGACGGGTAAAATAGCTATTTTGAAGCAAAACCCGTCTGACTTTAAATGGCCATAACTTTTGAAAAACAAGAGCTAGGGTGCGTTCCTTACACGTTTTGAGGTGTTTTAGCGAAAAACATGTTTTGAGCCACACGAGCTCTCCGGCCCGTTCGGTGCACATTTTTGAAAAAAGCTAGGAGCTGCCCCTAGGTTCGGGGTGTCACAAAATATTGAAAAGTGGTCAAAAACCGCTATCCAGAATCGGATGTAGAATCATTAGACGAACTTAAAATTGTTCTACGACCAATGTCTGCGACGTTTAGTATTCAAGATATGGCCCGCCCTAGGTCTGACCTGGCATTTTCGTGAAAATTTAAAGCATGGCCATAGGGACGGGTAAAATAGCTATTTTGAAGCAAAAACCCGTCTGACTTTAAATGGCCATAACTTTTGAAAAACAAGAGCTAGGGTGCGTTCCTTACACGTTTTGAGGTGTTTTAGCGAAAAACATGTTTTGAGCCACACGAGCTCTCCGGCCCGTTCGGTGCACATTTTTGAAAAAAGCTAGGAGCTGCCCCTAGGTTCGGGGTGTCACAAAATATTGAAAAGTGGTCAAAAACCGCTATCCAGAATCGGATGTAGAATCATTAGACGAACTTAAAATTGTTCTACGACCAATGTCTGCGACGTTTAGTATTCAAGATATGGCCCGCCCTAGGTCTGACCTGGCATTTTCGTGAAAATTTAAAGCATGGCCATAGGGACGGGTGAAATTGCTATTTTGAAGCAAAAACCACCCCGACTTTAAATGGCCATAACTTTTCGAAAAACAAGAGCTAGGGTGCGTTCTTTACACGTTTTGAGGTGTTTTAGCGAAAAACATGTTTTGAGCCACACGAGCTCTCCGGCCCGTTCGGTGCACATTTTTGAAAAAGCTAGGAGCTGCCCCTAGGTTCGGGGTGTCACAAAATATTGAAAAGTGGTCAAAAACCGCTATCCAGAATCGGATGTAGAATCATTAGACGAACTTAAAATTGTTCCCACGACCAATGTCTGCGACGTTTAGTATTCAAGATATGGCCCGCCCTAGGTCTGACCTGGCATTTTCGTGAAAATTTAAAGCATGGCCATAGGGACGGGTGAAATTGCTATTTTGAAGCAAAAAACCGTTCTGACTTTTTAAATGGCCATAACTTTTCTGAAAAACAAGAGCTAGGGTGCGTTCTTACACGTTTTGAGGTGTTTTAGCGAAAACATGTTTTGAGCCACACGAGCTCTCCGGCCCGTTCGGTGCACATTTTTGAAAAAGCTAGGAGCTGCCCCTAGGTTCGGGGTGTCACAAAATATTGAAAAGTGGTCAAAAACCGCTATCCAGAATCGGATGTAGAATCATTAGACGAACTTAAAATTGTTCTACGACCAATGTCTGCGACGTTTAGTATTCAAGATATGGCCCGCCCTAGGTCTGACCTGGCATTTTCGTGAAAATTTAAAGCATGGCCATAGGGACGGGTGAAATTGCTATTTTGAAGCAAAAACCACCTCACTTTAAATGGCCATAACTTTTCGAAAACAAGAGCTAGGGTGCGTTCTTTACACGTTTTGAGGTGTTTTAGCGAAAAACATGTTTTGAGCCACACGAGCTCTCCGGCCCGTTCGGTGCACATTTTGAAAAAGCTAGGAGCTGCCCCTAGGTTCGGGGTGTCACAAAATATTGAAAAGTGGTCAAAAACCGCTATCCAGAATCGGATGTAGAATCATTAGACGAACTTAAAATTGTTCTACGACCAATGTCTGCGACGTTTAGTATTCAAGATATGGCCCGCCCTAGGTCTGACCTGGCATTTTCGTGAAAATTTAAAGCATGGCCATAGGGACGGGTGAAATTGCTATTTTGAAGCAAAAACCACCTCACTTTAAATGGCCATAACTTTTCAAAAACAAGAGCTAGGGTGCGTTCTTT
This sequence comes from Anopheles arabiensis, assembly GCF_016920715.1. Taxonomy (NCBI): domain Eukaryota; kingdom Metazoa; phylum Arthropoda; class Insecta; order Diptera; family Culicidae; genus Anopheles; species Anopheles arabiensis. The sequence goes on along the minus strand of NW_024412079.1, from coordinate 57,597 downwards.
ACACGTTTTGAGGTGTTTTAGCGAAAAACATGTTTTGAGCCACACGAGCTCTCCGGCCCGTTCGGTGCACATTTTTGAAAAAGCTAGGAGCTGCCCCTAGGTTCGGGGTGTCACAAAATATTGAAAAGTGGTCAAAAACCGCTATCCAGAATCGGATGTAGAATCATTAGACGAACTTAAAATTGTTCCACGACCAATGTCTGCGACGTTTAGTATTCAAGATATGGCCCGCCCTAGGTCTGACCTGGCATTTTCGTGAAAATTTAAAGCATGGCCATAGGGACGGGTGAAATAGCCATTTTGGAAGCAAAAACCCGTCTGACTTTTAAAATGGCCATAACTTTTGAAAAACAAGAGCTAGGGTGCGTTCCTTACACGTTTTGAGGTGTTTTAGCGAAAAACATGTTTTGAGCCACACGAGCTCTCCGGCCCGTTCGGTGCACATTTTTGAAAAAGCTAGGAGCTGCCCCTAGGTTCGGGGTGTCACAAAATATTGAAAAGTGGTCAAAAAACCGCTATCCAGAATCGGATGTAGAATCATTAGACGAACTTAAAATTGTTCCACGACCAATGTCTGCGACGTTTAGTATTCAAGATATGGCCCGCCCTAGGTCTGACCTGGCATTTTCGTGAAAATTTAAAGCATGGCCATAGGGACGGGTGAAATTGCTATTTTGAAGCAAAACCACCTCACTTTAAATGGCCATAACTTTGGAAAAACAAGAGCTAGGGTGCGTTCTTTACACGTTTTGAGGTGTTTTAGCGAAAAACATGTTTTGAGCCACACGAGCTCTCCGGCCCGTTCGGTGCACATTTTTGAAAAAGCTAGGAGCTGCCCCTAGGTTCGGGGTGTCACAAAATATTGAAAAGTGGTCAAAAACCGCTATCCAGAATCGGATGTAGAATCATTAGACGAACTTAAAATTGTTCCACGACCAATGTCTGCGACGTTTAGTATTCAAGATATGGCCCGCCCTAGGTCTGACCTGGCATTTTCGTGAAAATTTAAAGCATGGCCATAGGGACGGGTAAAATAGCTATTTTGAAGCAAAAACCCGTCTGACTTTAAATGGCCATAACTTTTGAAAAACAAGAGCTAGGGTGCGTTCCTTACACGTTTTGAGGTGTTTTAGCGAAAACATGTTTTGAGCCACACGAGCTCTCCGGCCCGTTCGGTGCACATTTTTGAAAAAGCTAGGAGCTGCCCCTAGGTTCGGGGTGTCACAAAATATTGAAAAGTGGTCAAAAACCGCTATCCAGAATCGGATGTAGAATCATTAGACGAACTTAAAATTGTTCTACGACCAATGTCTGCGACGTTTAGTATTCAAGATATGGCCCGCCCTAGGTCTGACCTGGCATTTTCGTGAAAATTTAAAGCATGGCCATAGGGACGGGTAAATTGCTATTTTGGAAGCAAAAAACCCGTCTGACTTTAAATGGCCATAACTTTTGAAAAACAAGAGCTAGGGTGCGTTCTTTACACGTTTTGAGGTGTTTTAGCGAAAACATGTTTTGAGCCACACGAGCTCTCCGGCCCGTTCGGTGCACATTTTGAAAAAAGCTAGGAGCTGCCCCTAGGTTCGGGGTGTCACAAAATATTGAAAAGTGGTCAAAAACCGCTATCCAGAATCGGATGTAGAATCATTAGACGAACTTAAAATTGTTCTACGACCAATGTCTGCGACGTTTAGTATTCAAGATATGGCCCGCCCTAGGTCTGACCTGGCATTTTCGTGAAAATTTAAAGCATGGCCATAGGGACGGGTAAAATAGCTATTTTGAAGCAAAACCCGTCTGACTTTAAATGGCCATAACTTTTGAAAAACAAGAGCTAGGGTGCGTTCCTTACACGTTTTGAGGTGTTTTAGCGAAAACATGTTTTGAGCCACACGAGCTCTCCGGCCCGTTCGGTGCACATTTTTGAAAAAGCTAGGAGCTGCCCCTAGGTTCGGGGTGTCACAAAATATTGAAAAGTGGTCAAAAAACCGCTATCCAGAATCGGATGTAGAATCATTAGACGAACTTAAAATTGTTCCACGACCAATGTCTGCGACGTTTAGTATTCAAGATATGGCCCGCCCTAGGTCTGACCTGGCATTTTCGTGAAAATTTAAAGCATGGCCATAGGGACGGGTGAAATTGCTATTTTGAAGCAAAAACCACCTCACTTTAAATGGCCATAACTTTTCAAAAACAAGAGCTAGGGTGCGTTCTTTACACGTTTTGAGGTGTTTTAGCGAAAACATGTTTTGAGCCACACGAGCTCTCCGGCCCGTTCGGTGCACATTTTTGAAAAAGCTAGGAGCTGCCCCTAGGTTCGGGGTGTCACAAAATATTGAAAAGTGGTCAAAAACCGCTATCCAGAATCGGATGTAGAATCATTAGACGAACTTAAAATTGTTCTACGACCAATGTCTGCGACGTTTAGTATTCAAGATATGGCCCGCCCTAGGTCTGACCTGGCATTTTCGTGAAAATTTAAAGCATGGCCATAGGGACGGGTGAAATTGCTATTTTGAAGCAAAAACCACGCCTCACTTTAAATGGCCATAACTTTTCAAAAACAAGAGCTAGGGTGCGTTCTTTACACGTTTTGAGGTGTTTTAGCGAAAAACATGTTTTGAGCCACACGAGCTCTCCGGCCCGTTCGGTGCACATTTTGAAAAAGCTAGGAGCTGCCCCTAGGTTCGGGGTGTCACAAAATATTGAAAAGTGGTCAAAAACCGCTATCCAGAATCGGATGTAGAATCATTAGACGAACTTAAAATTGTTCTACGACCAATGTCTGCGACGTTTAGTATTCAAGATATGGCCCGCCCTAGGTCTGACCTGGCATTTTCGTGAAAATTTAAAGCATGGCCATAGGGACGGGTGAAATAGCTATTTTGAAGCAAAAACCCTCGACTTTAAATGGCCATAACTTTTCAAAAACAAGAGCTAGGGTGCGTTCTTACACGTTTTGAGGTGTTTTAGCGAAAAACATGTTTTGAGCCACACGAGCTCTCCGGCCCGTTCGGTGCACATTTTTGAAAAAAGCTAGGAGCTGCCCCTAGGTTCGGGGTGTCACAAAATATTGAAAAGTGGTCAAAAACCGCTATCCAGAATCGGATGTAGAATCATTAGACGAACTTAAAATTGTTCTACGACCAATGTCTGCGACGTTTAGTATTCAAGATATGGCCCGCCCTAGGTCTGACCTGGCATTTTCGTGAAAATTTAAAGCATGGCCATAGGGACGGGTAAAATAGCTATTTTGAAGCAAAACCACCTGACTTTAAATGGCCATAACTTTTGAAAAACAAGAGCTAGGGTGCGTTCTTTACACGTTTTGAGGTGTTTTAGCGAAAACATGTTTTGAGCCACACGAGCTCTCCGGCCCGTTCGGTGCACATTTTTGAAAAAGCTAGGGAGCTGCCCCTAGGTTCGGGGTGTCACAAAATATTGAAAAGTGGTCAAAAACCGCTATCCAGAATCGGATGTAGAATCATTAGACGAACTTAAAATTGTTCTACGACCAATGTCTGCGACGTTTAGTATTCAAGATATGGCCCGCCCTAGGTCTGACCTGGCATTTTCGTGAAAATTTAAAGCATGGCCATAGGGACGGGTAAAATAGCTATTTTGAAGCAAAAACCCGTCTGACTTTAAATGGCCATAACTTTTCAAAAACAAGAGCTAGGGTGCGTTCTTTACACGTTTTGAGGTGTTTTAGCGAAAAACATGTTTTGAGCCACACGAGCTCTCCGGCCCGTTCGGTGCACATTTTGAAAAAGCTAGGAGCTGCCCCTAGGTTCGGGGTGTCACAAAATATTGAAAAGTGGTCAAAAACCGCTATCCAGAATCGGATGTAGAATCATTAGACGAACTTAAAATTGTTCTACGACCAATGTCTGCGACGTTTAGTATTCAAGATATGGCCCGCCCTAGGTCTGACCTGGCATTTTCGTGAAAATTTAAAGCATGGCCATAGGGACGGGTAAAATAGCTATTTTGAAGCAAAACCCACTGACTTTAAATGGCCATAACTTTTGAAAAACAAGAGCTAGGGTGCGTTCCTTACACGTTTTGAGGTGTTTTAGCGAAAAACATGTTTTGAGCCACACGAGCTCTCCGGCCCGTTCGGTGCACATTTTTGAAAAAGCTAGGAGCTGCCCCTAGGTTCGGGGTGTCACAAAATATTGAAAAGTGGTCAAAAAACCGCTATCCAGAATCGGATGTAGAATCATTAGACGAACTTAAAATTGTTCCACGACCAATGTCTGCGACGTTTAGTATTCAAGATATGGCCCGCCCTAGGTCTGACCTGGCATTTTCGTGAAAATTTAAAGCATGGCCATAGGGACGGGTGAAATTGCTATTTTGAAGCAAAACCACCTCTGACTTTAAATGGCCATAACTTTCAAAAACAAGAGCTAGGGTGCGTTCCTTACACGTTTTGAGGTGTTTTAGCGAAAAACATGTTTTGAGCCACACGAGCTCTCCGGCCCGTTCGGTGCACATTTTTGAAAAAAAGCTAGGGGAGCTGCCCTAGGTTCGGGGTGTCACAAAATATTGAAAAGTGGTCAAAAACCGCTATCCAGAATCGGATGTAGAATCATTAGACGAACTTAAAATTGTTCTACAACCCCCAGTCCGACGCCTCGTATTCGAGATATAGCACTTTGTAGGTCTGACCAAGCAAATTTGTACTGAAATGTATGGCGGACATGTTATTCATTAAACAACATTAACTTGCATCGTGCCCTACTTCATCGGCACAGCTACTATCGACTATCTATTGTTGAAATGGATTGAGTTTGACCATTTTAGCTCTTTTCTTATGCCGTGCACCAACAGTGTGTACCGATCAGGAAAGTACACTACTTACGCGTTCATGGATGTATATGTTGGTACAAGTTGCCGGTCGGAATAGCAGTGCACCAAAACTGTGTACCGATCAGGAAAGTACAAGACGGAGGGCGCAGCCCGAGCGTACGCGTTCATAGATGTCCATGTTGGTACAACCTACATGTACGTACCTTGTTTTTGTATCAAAAGTTCCAATAAAGTGTTTGTATGCTTAAAATGCTTATCTCAACCGGTCACCTTTTGGCCTGCCCTTTTATAGACAGAAACCTAGAACGATACTCGCGATGTTTGTGTTTTTCCATTCGCCCGGGACGACGAAATGAGCTCTGTGCACATCGTGTAGAAAACTGTCTCCTCCTCGTATGTTTTTGTCCCTCCACGCATATAATCACCCACATTTGTGTTCAACACGGACGGCGCAGCCCGAGCGAACGCGTTAATGTTTATGTTTGTGCACACTAAAGTTACAATCCTAGGATTTGGTTATTGCGTCGCAGTGCCCGACCGTCGCGGACACCATTCTTGGACAAAAGTCCAAGTACGTAGAGTACATTCCCTAGGTATGTGCCCGTTCGTGACTTTCGTTGCGTGCTTACAGACACGCTTGGGTATGTTTACCATACAAGGTTTACTAGGAAAACCTGGGAAGGACGCTTGCCCTCCCGTCGCGGACACCATTCTTGGAAAGAAGTCCTGGTACTTAGCGTTCTTTAATGTACTTGATCAGTTTGTATTGCAATTGCTTTGTGCCATTGACTTTTGCTAATGCTCACTAAGGGGTGTTCGTTTGCGATGTGTATGATAAGCAACTGTCTATTCTTACCAGCAGTTAATCAACACTTTTCACCCAAATCATAGGAACGTAGAGTACTTTCCCTGATCGGTACACAATTTTGGTGCACCTCTAACTTCGCCAGCACTTTATCGTTACGTTTTGTGCACAACCTTGGGACATGGTGTAAGTTTCATCATTGTTATGTTTGATTCGGTTTATTATGATTGAAAAATACGCTACGTCCAAGAAATCTGAACTCGAATACTTTTGCCACGTTGCGCAAAAAGCTACTGAGCAACTCCTAGCCGTTTACCGATTTAAAATTTAATTTTCGTTATTAGTTTTAAAAATACGCTAAGTCCCAAAAATCTGAACTCGAATACTTTTTCTATGTGCCGCCAAAAGCTACTGAGCAACTCCTAGCCGTTTACCGATTTAAAATTTAATTTTCGTTATTAGTTTTAAAAAATACGCTAAGTCCCAAAAATCTGAACTCGAATACTTTTCTATGTGCCGCTAAAAGCTACTGAGCAACGCCTAGGTTGGTACATTTCTGGTACATGGAGTGTATGCGTGCAGGCGTACTGCCGTGCTGGACTGGAAAATCGCACTTGCTACTAGAACGTAGAGTAATTCCCCTAGATAGGTGCTTTTGCATGCCTCTGTTCGACGTCCATGCAACTTGGAACGTGCGACACACGTAGCTAGGCTTCCCCATACATATTCCTAGGGTAGCACCAAATTGCACACTTTCAGGGGTATATTTTGGTACGGTGTACTGTGCATGGTACAAGTATCATTAGCTCGTGCAATTTATTTTGCATCAAGTTGCGATTGCTGGTGCGTCGAGATAGGAGTGTTTCGCGACTTTTGCCAAGCTTTGGTGCCATTTGGTGAATAATTAATGTTCTAGCCACAATAAACGTGCCACATAATGCCAATAACGAAAACGCCATTTTCAAGGGACTTCCAGTCAAAATGTTTGCAATCAGCGCTTTCCTGTCGAGTTCAGGATTTGGGACTGAGCGATTTTTTCACGATCCAATCAAACGACCAGTTCGTGAATAAACAATTCATACAACAGTACATCCCTTCAAAGTAGAAAAAAGCCGAATGCTAGGGAGCTCCAGTCAAAAACGTTGTCATTGGCGCTTTCTTCTCGAGTTCAGGATTTGGGACTTAGCGTTTTTTTCACGATCCAGCCAAAGACCAGATCGTGAAATAAACAATTAACACAACTGTACTAGTACATCCCTTCAACTGAAGCAAGCGCACCATACATGACCCGTACGCTAATCATCCAAGCACATGACACGTCAACTAAGTCAACACATGATACAACTTGGAAAACTGACGGGTAAGTAGGTCATCTCGTACACGACGACACACCGACCAAACCAGGTCAACACGTCACATGCACAAGACATCCTACTACCAAGGCCGACCACCTCGACACACGACCTGTTAACCGAACATGGTCAACACCATCATGTGCAAGGCAACCGGGCCAAACGGGTCAACTTATACAACTTGTAACGAGCATGTGTAAGCTTACTGGTGTGGTCCGCACGGTCCTCACATCAAGACAATCAAGTCGAGAACGAGGCACGCCGACAAGCTCATTAGTGTTAAGTGTCCTTCTCCATCCTATGTCAAGTCACTCGTCTGACACGGAAGTAGCCAACTCTTGTCCACTAGTATAAAGGAACGGTCTCCAGACCAGGTCAAGTCACTCGTCTGACAAGGAAGGAGCACGCACCAAGCTTCACCAGAGCACGGTACCACGGTCCCCAGACCAAGATGGTTAGTTACGCCAACGAGGAAGGGGCACGCGTTCCCTTGCTACACTCAACTTAGTACACTCATGCTCTCACAAGAGTATCCCCTGTGTCGACGTGGTCCCCAGACCAAGACGAGCTTGCGCACATCGAGGAAGGGGCACACGGACAAACCACCAAGCATGGGTCGCCT
>NW_024412079.1:32500-42500 GCF_016920715.1 Anopheles arabiensis | reverse complement strand
CTTTGCGGCGTGGAGGCAGTTGCGCGACCACTCCTATCCCAAACCAACAAAGCATGGTGTATCCTAAGTGTTCGGTACAAGCACACCACGACGGGACACATTGAACGGTTCAGCGATCTCTCAGCACTAGTGGAAGAACTCCAACGTGATACGGGAGACATTGCTCTAAACCGAACGGCATCTCTGCGCGTTTGCTTGACGCACCCCCAACTTGGTCAACTGTTGGACTTTTTCGTAATCACGGCGGGACACATTGAACGAGCTCTAACGGATCTCTGCACGCATGGAACATGGTGGCGGGAATCATTGCTAGAACCGAACGGCGCCTCTGCGCGATGTACAAAGCCCAACAGAACCTCGTATCGGCTGCCGAGACCGGGCTTGAACAACGGACTTTCACCTCTAATTTATATCAACTCACCACTCCCCGAGGATCCGCAGGGTAGCTGGGTCCCGTATCGTTATTTGCGATTCGTGTTTGCATTACACTACATTGAACTATTCCAACTTGTTTATCCGCATGGCGAACATTTGCTGCAGAGAACATTTAAGTTCCACTTCGCTCTCCCTACGTGGGTCTGAGCTTCGCTCTCAGGAAAAAATATGCCACATTTGGTAGGGAGACCCGGTTTCATCACGCTTTGTGCCCTGCACCATATATACCCTCATAAATTTATTCATTGGATTAGATCCAAGGAACACCAGATCATGCACCACTACCCATAATAGCTCATCGAGCTTAGCGTGAATCCTTCGGGTTTCCTAAGAAGTTCGATTGGTCTTGCAGAGTTTAAAGACAACGAAGCTTAGTTTCAAGCAATGGTTAATATACGCGTATTCAAAACCCTTAGCTGTTACAACTTTTACCGACCATCACGACGAAGTCTTTGGGTCCGTAGACCCGTGATGTACTGCTCCAGGAACGTTTTGATAGGGTGGAAGCTCAAAATCATAGGTTAAAATCATCGGCAGAGCCCACCAGACACCACTTTTGCTTCATTAGTTCGGACTATAGGCATACGACGATTTTTTATCGCGGAGGGACGTATGACCCAAACGGGCTTAATGACCCACTGCCACTGCAAACCATGCTCCTACGACTAAATAGAGGTAAAAACTACGATTTGGTGCAATCTTTCATGTTTTGACCTCGTAGCAAGGTACCCTATAGTAGGCAATGAACAAATGATCATAATCCCAGGAGGGCAAAAAATGGGAACCCGAAAGGAAAGCGCTGTTGGCGCGCTTCGCTACTGGCCCGTAGAGTAAAAATGGTACCCCCAACAAAGTTGTCGATTGACATTCTGATTGCACTTTTCATCATCTAGGGTGCGTTCCTTACACGTTTTGAGGTGTTTTGGCGAAAAACATGTTTTTGAGCCACACGAGCTCTCCGGCCCGTTCGGTGCACATTTTGAAAAGCTGAGGAGCTGCCCCTAGGTTCGGGGTGTCACAAAATATTGAAAAGTGGTCAAAAAACCGCTATCCAGAATCGGATGTAGAATCATTAGACGAACTTAAAATTGTTCCACGACCAATGTCTGCGACGTTTAGTATTCAAGATATGGCCCGCCCTAGGTCTGACCTGGCATTTTCGTGAAAATTTAAAGCATGGCCATAGGGACGGGTGAAATTGCTATTTTGAAGCAAAAACCACCTCACTTTAAATGGCCATAACTTTTCGAAAACAAGAGCTAGGGTGCGTTCGCTTACACGTTTTGAGGTGTTTTAGCGAAAAACATGTTTTGAGCCACACGAGCTCTCCGGCCCGTTCGGTGCACATTTTGAAAAAGCTAGGGAGCTGCCCTAGGTTCGGGGTGTCACAAAATATTGAAAAGTGGTCAAAAACCGCTATCCAGAATCGGATGTAGAATCATTAGACGAACTTAAAATTGTTCTACGACCAATGTCTGCGACGTTTAGTATTCAAGATATGGCCCGCCCTAGGTCTGACCTGGCATTTTCGTGAAAATTTAAAGCATGGCCATAGGGACGGGTGAAATTGCTATTTTGAAGCAAAAACCACCTCACTTTACAGCTTTTTCAAAACAAGAGCTAGGGTGCGTTCTTTACACGTTTTGAGGTGTTTGGCGAAAAACATGTTTTGAACCACACGAGCTCTCCGGCCCGTTCGGTGCACATTTTGAAAAAAAGCTAGGGAGCTGCCCTAGGTTCGGGGTGTCACAAAATATTGAAAAGTGGTCAAAAAACCGCTATCCAGAATCGGATGTAGAATCATTAGACGAACTTAAAATTGTTCCACGACCAATGTCTGCGACGTTTAGTATTCAAGATATGGCCCGCCCTAGGTCTGACCTGGCATTTTCGTGAAAATTTAAAGCATGGCCATAGGGACGGGTAAAATAGCTATTTTGAAGCAAAAACCCGTCTGACTTTAAATGGCCATAACTTTTGAAAAACAAGAGCTAGGGTGCGTTCCTTACACGTTTTGAGGTGTTTGGCGAAAAACATGTTTTGAACCCTGATACCTCCGGTGCACATTTTGAAAAAAGCTGGGAGCTGCCCTAGGTTCGGGGTGTCACAAAATATTGAAAAGAGGTCAAGAAACCGCTATCCAGAATCGGATGTAGAATCATTAGACGAACTTAAAATTATTCTACGACCGGTGTCTGGCGTTTGAGTATTAGATATGGCAACCCTAGGATACGGGCGTTTTCGTGAAAATTTAAAGCATGGCCATAGGGACGGGTAAAATAAGCTGTACAGGCAAAACCATCAGCTTTAAATGGCCTGCTTTGAAAAACAAAACTAGGGTGCGTTCATACGTTTTGGTGTTTTGCTTGGCATGTTTTGGAACCACAGGCTCTCCGGCCATTCGGTGCACACAGCAGGAGCTGCCCTAGGTTCGGTGTACAAATGAAAAGTTGGACATATAGGTCGGATTGTGGGTGGTGGTGTTTACGACGCGTTGTGGTGTTTCGTGCGAAGTTTAAAACGCCCAATGGCCATAGGGACGGTGAAATTGCTATTTTGAAGCAAAAACCCGTCTGACTTTAAATGGCCTGCTTTTGAAACAAGAGCTAGGGTGCGTTCCTTACACGTTTTGAGGTGTTTTAGCGAAAAACATGTTTTGAACCACACAGGCTCTCCATTAGATTCGGTGCACATTTTTGAAAAAGCTAGGAGCTGCCCTAGGTTCGGGGTGTCACAAAATATTGAAAAGTGGTCAAAAACCGCTATCCAGAATCGGATGTAGAATCATTAGACGAACTTAAAATTGTTCTACGACCAATGTCTGCGACGTTTAGTATTCAAGATATGGCCCGCCCTAGGTCTGACCTGGCATTTTCGTGAAAATTTAAAGCATGGCGCGGGACGGTAAAATAGCTATTTTGAAGCAAAAACCCGTCTGACTTTAAATGGCCATAACTTTTCAAAAACAAGAGCTAGGGTGCGTTCCTTACACGTTTTGGAGGTGTTTTAGCGAAACATGTTTTGAGCCACACGAGCTCTCCGGCCCGTTCGGTGCACATTTTTGAAAAAAGCTAGGGAGCTGCCCCTAGGTTCGGGGTGTCACAAAATATTGAAAAGTGGTCAAAAAACCGCTATCCAGAATCGGATGTAGAATCATTAGACGAACTTAAATTGTTCCACGACCAATGTCTGCGACGTTTTAGTATTCAAGATATGGCCCGCCCTAGGTCTGACCTGGCATTTTCGTGAAAATTTAAAGCAGCCATAGGGACGGGTGAAATTGCTATTTTGAAGCAAAAACCACCTCACTTTAAATGGCCATAACTTTTCAAAAACAAGAGCTGAGGTGCGTTCTTTACACGTTTTGAGGTGTTTTGGCGAAAAACATGTTTTGAGCCACACGAGCTCTCCGGCACGTTCGGTGCATTTTTCGAAAAAGCTAGAGCGCGCCCCTAGGTTCGGGGTGTCACAAAATATTGAAAAGTGGTCAAAAAACCGCTATCCAGAATCGGATGTAGAATCATTAGACGAACTTAAAATTGTTCCACGACCAATGTCTGCGACGTTTAGTATTCAAGATATGGCCCGCCTAGGTCTGACCTGGCATTTTCGTGAAAATTTAAAGCATGGCCATAGGGACGGGTAAAATAGCTATTTTGAAGCAAAAACCCGTCTGACTTTAAATGGCCATAACTTTTGAAAAACAAGAGCTAGGGTGCGTTCCTTACGTTTTGGGTGTTTTAGCGAAAACATGTTTTGACACGAGCTCTCCGGCCATTCGGTGCACATTTTTGAAAAAAGCTAGGGAGCTGCCCCTAGGTTCGGGGTGTCACAAAATATTGAAAAGTGGTCAAAAACCGCTATCCAGAATCGGATGTAGAATCATTAGACGAACTTAAAATTGTTCTACGACCAATGTCTGCGACGTTTAGTATTCAAGATATGGCCCGCCCTAGGTCTGACCTGGCATTTTCGTGAAAATTTAAAGCATGGCCATAGGGACGGGTAAAATAGCTATTTTGAAGCAAAAACCCGTCTGACTTTAAATGGCCATACGAACGAACAAGAGCTGGGTGCGTTCCCCACGTTTTGAGGTGTTTTGGCGAAAAACATGTTTTGAGCCACACGAGCTCTCCGGCCATTCGGTGCACATTTTTGAAAAAGCTAGGGAGCTGCCCCTAGGTTCGGGGTGTCACAAAATATTGAAAAGTGGTCAAAAACCGCTATCCAGAATCGGATGTAGAATCATTAGACGAACTTAAAATTGTTCTACGACCAATGTCTGCGACGTTTAGTATTCAAGATATGGCCCGCCCTAGGTCTGACCTGGCATTTTCGTGAAAATTTAAAGCATGGCCATAGGGACGGGTAAAATAGCTATTTTGAAGCAAAAACCCGTCTGACTTTAAATGGCCATAACTTTTGAAAAACAAGAGCGGGTGCGTTCCTTACACGTTTTGAGGTGTTTTAGCGAAAAACATGTTTTGAGCCACACGAGCTCTCCGGCCATTCGGTGCACATTTTTGAAAAAAGCTAGGGAGCTGCCCCTAGGTTCGGGGTGTCACAAAATATTGAAAAGTGGTCAAAAACCGCTATCCAGAATCGGATGTAGAATCATTAGACGAACTTAAAATTGTTCTACGACCAATGTCTGCGACGTTTAGTATTCAAGATATGGCCCGCCCTAGGTCTGACCTGGCATTTTCGTGAAAATTTAAAGCATGGCCATAGGGACGGGTAAAATAAGCATTTTGAAGCAAAACCCGTCTGACTTTAAATGGCCATAACTTTTAAAAAGACAAAGCTAGGGTGCGTTCCTTACACGTTTTGGTGTTTTAGCGAAAAACATGTTTTGAAACCACACGAGCTCTCCGGCCGTTCGGTGCACATTTTTGAAAAAAGCTAGGGAGCTGCCCCTAGGTTCGGGGTGTCACAAAATATTGAAAAGTGGTCAAAAACCGCTATCCAGAATCGGATGTAGAATCATTAGACGAACTTAAAATTGTTCCACGACCAATGTCTGCGACGTTTAGTATTCAAGATATGGCCGCCCTAGGTCTGACCTGGCATTTTCGTGAAAATTTAAAGCATGGCCATAGGGACGGGTGAAATTGCTATTTTGAAGCAAAAACCACCTCACTTTAAATGGCCATAACTTTTCAAAAACAAGAGCTAGGGTGCGTTCCTTACACGTTTTGAGGTGTTTTAGCGAAAAACATGTTTTAGCCGAAACTCTCGGCCATTCGGTGCACATTTTGAAAAAAAGCTAGGGAGCTGCCCTAGGTTCGGAGTGTCACAAAATATTGAAAAGTGGTCAAAAACCGCTATCCAGAATCGGATGTAGAATCATTAGACGAACTTAAAATTGTTCACGACCAATGTCTGCGACGTTTAGTATTCAAGATATGGCCCGCCCTAGGTCTGACCTGGCATTTTCGTGAAAATTTAAAGCATAGCCCATAGGGACGGGTGAAATTGCTATTTTGAAGCAAAAACCACCTCACTTTAAATGGCCATAACTTTTCAAAACAAGAGCTAGGGTGCGTTCCTTACACGTTTTGAGGTGTTTTGGCGAAAAACATGTTTTGAGCCACACGAGCTCTCCGGCCGTTCGGTGCACATTTTTGAAAAAAGCTAGGGAGCTGCCCTAGGTTCGGGGTGTCACAAAATATTGAAAAGTGGTCAAAAACCGCTATCCAGAATCGGATGTAGAATCATTAGACGAACTTAAAATTGTTCACGACCAATGTCTGCGACGTTTAGTATTCAAGATATGGCCCGCCCTAGGTCTGACCTGGCATTTTCGTGAAAATTTAAAGCATGGCCATAGGGACGGGTAAAATAGCTATTTTGAAGCAAAAACCCGTCTGACTTTAAATGGCCATAACTTTTGAAAAACAAGAGCTAGGGTGCGTTCCTTACACGTTTTGAGGTGTTTATGGCGAACATGTTTTGACCACGAGCTCTCCGGCCCGTTCGGTGCACATTTTTGAAAAAAGCTAGGGAGCTGCCCTAGGTTCGAGGTGTCTGGAAAATATTGAAAAGTGGTCAGAAAACCGCTATCAGAATCGGATGTAGAATCATTAGACGAACTTAAAATTGTTCTACGACCAGTTTGGTATTCAGATATGGCCGCCCTAGGTCTGACCTGGCATTTTCGTGAAAATTTAAAGCATGGCCATAGGGACGGGTAAAATAGCTATTTTGAAGCAAAAACCGTCTGACTTTAAATGGCCATAACTTTTGAAAAACAAGAGCTAGAGGTGCGTTCCTTACACGTTTTGAGGTGTTTTAGCGAAAACATGTTTTGAAACCACACGAGCTCTCCGGCCGTTCGGTGCACATTTTGAAAAAAGCTAGGGAGCTGCCCTAGGTTCGGGGTGTCACAAAATATTGAAAAGTGGTCAAAAAACCGCTATCCAGAATCGGATGTAGAATCATTAGACGAACTTAAAATTGTTCTACGACCAATGTCTGCGACGTTTAGTATTCAGATATGGCCCGCCCTAGGTCTGACCTGGCATTTTCGTGAAAATTTAAAGCATGGCCATAGGGACGGGTGAAATTGCTATTTTGAAGCAAAAACCACCTCACTTTAAATGGCCATAACTTTTCAAAACAAGAGCTAGGGTGCGTTCTTTACACGTTTTGAGGTGTTTTAGCGAAAAACATGTTTTGAGCCACACGAGCTCTCCGGCCGTTCGGTGCACATTTTTGAAAAAAGCTAGGAGCTGCCCTAGGTTCGGGGTGTCACAAAATATTGAAAAGTGGTCAAAAACCGCTATCCAGAATCGGATGTAGAATCATTAGACGAACTTAAAATTGTTCTACGACCAATGTCTGCGACGTTTAGTATTCAAGATATGGCCCGCCCTAGGTCTGACCTGGCATTTTCGTGAAAATTTAAAGCATGGCCATAGGGACGGGTGAAATTGCTATTTTGAAGCAAAAACCACCTCACTTTAAATGGCCATAACTTTTCAAAAACAAGAGCTAGGGTGCGTTCCTTACACGTTTTGAGGTGTTTTAGCGAAAAACATGTTTTGAGCCACACGAGCTCTCCGGCCCGTTCGGTGCACATTTTTGAAAAAAGCTAGGAGCTGCCCTAGGTTCGGGGTGTCACAAAATATTGAAAAGTGGTCAAAAACCGCTATCCAGAATCGGATGTAGAATCATTAGACGAACTTAAAATTGTTCACGACCAATGTCTGCGACGTTTAGTATTCAAGATATGGCCCGCCCTAGGTCTGACCTGGCATTTTCGTGAAAATTTAAAGCATGGCCATAGGGACGGGTAAATTAGCTATTTTGAAGCAAAAACCCTCTGACTTTAAATGGCCATAACTTTTCGAAAACAAGAGCTAGGGTGCGTTCCTTACACGTTTTGAGGTGTTTTGGCGAAAAACATGTTTTGAAACCACACGAGCTCTCCGGCCCGTTCGGTGCACATTTTTGAAAAAGCTAGGGAGCTGCCCTAGGTTCGGGGTGTCACAAAATATTGAAAAGTGGTCAAAAACCGCTATCCAGAATCGGATGTAGAATCATTAGACGAACTTAAAATTGTTCTACAACCCCCAGTCCGACGCCTCGTATTCGAGATATAGCACTTTGTAGGTCTGACCGAGCAAATTTGTACTGAAATGTATGGCGGACATGTTATTCATTAAACAACATTAACTTGCATCGTGCCCTACTTCATCGGCACAGCTACTATCGACTATCTATTGTTGAAATGGATTGAGTTTGACCATTTAGCTCTTTTCTTATGCCGTGCACCAACAGTGTGTACCGATCAGGAAAGTACACTACTTACGCGTTCATGGATGTATATGTTGGTACAAGTTGCCGGTCGGAATAGCAGTGCACCAAAACTGTGTACCGATCAGGGAAAGTACAAGACGGAGGCGCAGCCCGAGCGTACGCGTTCATAGATGTCCATGTTGGTACAACCTACATGTACGTACCTTGTTTTGTATCAAAAGTTCCAATAAAGTGTTTGTATGCTTAAAATGCTTATCTCAACCGGTCACCTTTTGGCCTGCCCTTTTATAGACAGAAACCTAGAACGATACTCGCGATGTTTGTGTTTTCCATTCGCCCGGGACGACGAAATGAGCTCTGTGCACATCGTGTAGAAAACTGTCTCCTCCTCGTATGTTTTTGTCCCTCCACGCATATAATCACCCACATTTGTGTTCAACACGGACGGCGCAGCCCGAGCGAACGCGTTAATGTTTATGTTTGTGCACACTAAAGTTACAATCCTAGGATTTGGTTATTGCGTCGCAGTGCCCGACCGTCGCGGACACCATTCTTGGACAAAAGTCCAAGTACGTAGAGTACATTCCCTAGGTATGTGCCCGTTCGTGACTTTCGTTGCGTGCTTACAGACACGCTTGGGTATGTTTACCATACAAGGTTTACTAGGAAAACCTGGGAAGGACGCTTGCCCTCCGTCGCGGACACCATTCTTGGAAAGAAGTCCTGGTACTTAGCGTTCTTTAATGTACTTGATCAGTTTGTATTGCAATTGCTTTGTGCCATTGACTTTTGCTAATGCTCACTAAGGGGTGTTCGTTTGCGATGTGTATGATAAGCAACTGTCTATTCTTACCAGCAGTTAATCAACACTTTTCACCCAAATCATAGGAACGTAGAGTACTTTCCCTGATCGGTACACAATTTTGGTGCACCTCTAACTTCGCCAGCACTTTATCGTTACGTTTTGTGCACAACCTTGGGACATGGTGTAAGTTTCATCATTGTTATGTTTGATTCGGTTTATTATGATTGAAAAATACGCTACGTCCAAGAAATCTGAACTCGAATACTTTTGCCACGTTGCGCAAAAAGCTACTGAGCAACTCCTAGCCGTTTACCGATTTAAAATTTAATTTTCGTTATTAGTTTTAAAAAATACGCTAAGTCCCAAAAATCTGAACTCGAATACTTTTTCTATGTGCCGCCAAAAGCTACTGAGCAACTCCTAGCCGTTTACCGATTTAAAATTTAATTTTCGTTATTAGTTTTAAAAAATACGCTCAGTCCCAAATCCTGAACTCGAATACTTTTTCTATGTGCCGCTAAAAGCTACTGAGCAACGCCTAGGTTGGTACATTTCTGGTACATGGAGTGTATGCGTGCAGGCGTACTGCCGTGCTGGACTGGAAAATCGCACTTGCTACTAGAACGTAGAGTAATTCCCTAGATAGGTGCTTTTGCATGCCTCTGTTCGACGTCCATGCAACTTGGAACGTGCGACACACGTAGCTAGGCTTCCCATACATATTCCCTAGGGTAGCACCAAATTGCACACTTTCAGGGGTATATTTTGGTACGGTGTACTGTGCATGGTACAAGTATCATTAGCTCGTGCAATTTATTTTGCATCAAGTTGCGATTGCTGGTGCGTCGAGATAGGAGTGTTTCGCGACTTTTGCCAAGCTTTGGTGCCATTTGGTGAATAATTAATGTTCTAGCCACAATAAACGTGCCACATAATGCCAATAACGAAAACGCCATTTTCAAGGGACTTCCAGTCAAAATGTTTGCAATCAGCGCTTTC